>NW_028160439.1:0-18650 GCF_964263955.1 Coregonus lavaretus | reverse complement strand
GTATTTGGTAGCATTGCATTTAAAATGTTTAACTTGGGTCAAACGTTTCGGGTAGCCTTCCACAAGCTTCCCACAATAAGCTGGGTGAATTTTGGCCCATTCCTCCTGACAGAACTGGTGTAACTGAGTCAGTGATGGCGACTCCAATAACTTGACTTTGTTGTCCTTAAGCCATTTTGCCACAACTTTGGAACTATGCTTGCATTGTCCATTTGGAAGACCATTTGCAACCAAGCTTTAACTTCCTGACTGATGTCTTGAGATGTTGCTTCAATATATCCACATAATTTTCCTTCCTCATGATGCCATCTATTTTGTGAAGTGCATCAGTCCCTCCTGCAGCAAAGAACCCCCACAGCATGATGCTGCCACCCCAGTGCTTCACGGTTGGGATGGTGTTCTTCGGCTTCCAAGCCCCCCCTTTCCCTCCAAACATAATGATGGTCATTATAGCCAAACAGTTTTTGTTTCATCAAACCAGAGGACATTTCTCCAAAAAGTACAATCTTTGTCCCCATGTGCAGTTCCAAACCGTAGTCTGGCTTTTTTATCGCGGTTTTGGAGAAGTGGCTTCTTCCTTGCTGAGCGGCCTTTCAGGTTATGTCGATATAGGATTAGTTTTACTGTGGATATAGATACTTTTGTACCTGTTTCCTCCAGCATCTTCACAATGTCCTTTGCTGTTGTTCTGGGATTGATTTGCACTTTTCGCACCAAAGTATGTTCATCTCTAGGAGACAGAACGCGTCTCCTTCCTGAGCGGTATGACGGCTGCGTGGTCTCATGGTGTTTATACTTGCGTACTATTGTTTGTACAGATGAACATGGTACCTTCAGGCGTTTGGAAATTGCTACCAAGGATGAACCAGACTTGTGGAGGTCTACAATCTTTTTTCTGAAGTCTTGGCTGATTTCTTTTGATTTTCCCATGATGTCAAGTAATGAGGCACTGAGTTTGAATGTCGGCCTTGAAATACATCCACAGGTACACCTCCAATTGACTCAAATGATGTCAATTAGCCTATCCGAAGCTTCTAAAGCCATGACATCATTTTCTGGAATTTTCCAAGCTGTTTAAAGGCACAGTCAACTTAGTGTATGGAAACTTCTGACCCACTGGAAATGTGATACAGTGAATTATAAGTGAAATAATCTGTCTGTAAACAATTGTTGGAAAAATGACTTGTGTCATTCACAAAGTAGACGTCCTAACCGACTTGCCAAAACTATAGTTTGTTAACAAGACATTTGTGGAGTGGTTGAAAAATGAGTTTTAATGATTCCAAACTAAGTGTATGTAAACTTCCGACTTCAACTGTACAGTTGTGGTCAAAAGTTTTGAGAATTACAATTTAGCAGACGCTCTTATCCAGAGTGACTTACAGTTAGTGAGTGCATACATTTTCATACTGGTCCCCCGTGGGAATCAAACCCACAACCCTGGCATTGCAAGCACCATGCTCTACCAACTGATCTACACGGGACACAAGTATTGGTCTTCTCAAAGTTCGCTGCTTCATTGTTATGAGATATTTTTGTCAGATGTTACTATGGTATACTGAAGTGTAATTACAAGCATTCCATAAGTGTCAAAGGCTTTTATTGACAATTACATTAAGTTTATGCAAAGATTCAATATTTGCAGTGTTGACCCTTCTTTTTCAAGACCTCTGCAATCCGCCCTGGCATGCTGTCAATTACCTTCTGGGCCACATCCTGACTGATGGAAGCCCATTCTTGCATAATCAATACTTGGAGTTTGTCCGAATTTGTGGGTTTTTGTTTGTCCACCCGCCTCTTGAGGATCGACCACAAGTTCTCAACGGGATTAATGTCTGGGGAGTTTCCTGGCCATGGACCCAACATTTCAATGTTTTGTTCCCCGAGCCACAGTTATTACTTTTGCCTTATGGCAATGTGCTCCATCATGCTGGTAAAGGCATTGGTCGTCACCAAACTGTTCTTGGATGGTTGGGAGAAGTCGCTCTGTGTTCTTAGGCAAAATTGTGAGTGAGCCCACTCACTTGGCTGAGAAGCAACCCCACACATGAATGGTCTCAGGATGCTTTACTGTTGGCATGACACAGGACTGATGGTAGCGCTCACCTTGTCTTCTCCGGACAAGGTGTTTTCCGGATGCCCCAAACAATCGTAAAGGGGATTCATCAGAGAAAATGACATTACCCCAGTCCTCAGCAGTGAAATCCCTGTACCTTTTGAAGAATATCAGTCTGTCCCTGATGTTTTTCCTGGTGAGAAGTGGCTTCTTTGCTGCCCTTCTTGACACCAGGCCATTCTCCAAAAGTCTTCACCTCACTGTGCGTGCAGATGCACTCACATCTGCCTGCTGCCATTCCTGAGCAAGCTCTGCACTGGTGGCGCCCCGATCCCGCAGCTGAATCAAATTTAGTAGACGGTCCTGGAGCTTGCTGGACTTTCTTGGGCGCCCTGACGCCTTCTTCACAACAATTGAACCTCTCTCCTTGAAGTTCCCGATGATCCGATAAATGGTTGATTTAGGTGCAATCTTAATTGCAGCAATATCCTTGCCTGTGAAGCCCTTTTTGTGCAAAGCAATGATGACGGCACGTGTTTCCTTGCAGGTAACCATGGTTAACAGAGGAAGAACAATGATTTCAAGCAGTACCCTCCTTTTAAAGCTTCCAGTCTGTTATTCTAACTCAATCAACATGACAGAGTGATCTCCAGTCTTGTCCTCGTCAACACTCTCACCAGTGTTAACGAGAGAATCACTGACATGATGTCAGCTGGTCCTTTTGTGACAGGGCTGAAATGAAGTGGAAATGTTTTTTTTGGGGATTAAGTTCATTTTCATGGCGAAGAGGGACTTTGCAATTAATTGCAATTCATCTGATCACTCTTCATGACATTCTGGAGTATATGCAAATTGCCATCATCAAAACTGAGGCAGCAGACTTTGTGAAAATGAGTATTTGTGTCATTCTCAAAACTTTTTAACCACAACCGTACATGTTGCCAAAGCTTACTTTGGATATTTACACTGTTAACATAATTAAAATAATAATCATCAATATTGTCAACGGGACAACAGCAACAACAGTAACCAAGGGTCATCATAACCATTGAACAATAACAATATAGAGGACATGTGCAGGTTGGTTGGTCTGTCAGACACTGTCCCTCGTCTTATGGCAGGCAGCAATGTAGTGAGCTGCCAACCCACAGCTCTCTGCGTCCTCCCCCAACAGGATGGGGAGCCTATCCTGCCAACCCACAGCTCTCTGCGTCCTCCCCCAACAGGACGGGTAGGCTATCCTGCCAACCCACAGCTCTCTGCGTCCTCCCCCAACAGGACGGGTAGGCTATTCTCATCAGAGAGGTCTTTGAAACCTTGAAAAACTGTTTCAATTTTGGGGAAATGACAATCTCTGTTTTATATTTTTTACATTTGGTCAGGAAATGCAGCTCTGTCTCAGGTTCTGCTGTGGTGCAGTGGTTTCACAGCCTTTCCTCTACAGGGAGCCAGGTTTTCCTGTGTCTACCCTTCTCATTGGCAAGGCTGTGCTCACTGAGCCTGTGCTTTGTCAAGATTTTTCTAAGGTTTTGTTCAGTAACCATGGTCAAATAGTTAGCCACGGTGTACTGTCGATTTAGGGCCAGATAGCACTGCATTTTACTTTGTGCTTGTGCTTGTGTTTCCCAATAAGCAATGTAGTTTTCTTTTGACTGTGTTGTAATTTGGTTTATTCTGATTGATTGGATGTTCTGGTCATGAGTCTTCAGTCTGTTAGTAGAACAGGTTTGGATAAGAGCGTCTGCTAAATGACTAAAAATGTTTAAAAAAATGTAAAAATGTAATATTGAAGAGTGCAGGGCTCAGATTGCAACCCTGGCGAAGACCCCACCCCTGGTTAAATAATTCTGTTATTTTCTTGCCAATTTTGATGCTGCACGAATTGTCATATGTTTTACCCCCTACACCACTTTCAATAACTTTGTAGAACAGTCCTGTATGCCAAATAGAATCAAAAGCTTTTTGGAAGTCGACAAAGCAAGCGTACATTTTGGTATTATTATCTCATTTAGGATGCCATCTGGTCCGCATGCTTTTTTTTTTTAATTTGTGGGCCTGAAGTTTCTTATAGAGCTCCTGGTCAGTAATTGGGGAGTCCAATGGATTTTGATTGTCCTTTATAGCTTTCTCTAATCCATTCAACTTCTCATGAATTTGGCATTGTTCTGCAATTGTGTCAATTTGAACAGTGTTGTAGAGTGTTTTAAAATGGGTTGTCCATATGTCACCATTTTGTATCGCTAATTCCTATTGCTTAGATTTTGTTTGTGTTTATGGACTCCTCAATTAGTGTCAGCTGCTTGCTGTTGTACTGTGCTTTATTGGTTCTGAGTGTACGTTTATAGCGTTTTAAAGTCTCACAGTAATGAAGGCGTAATTCACCATTATTTGGGTCTCTGTGCTTTTGGTTTGATAGTGTTCTAAGTTTCTTCCTTATAATTGTACAATCTGCATCAAACCAGTTGTCATCTGTGGTCTTTTCTGTAAAAAAAAAAAAAATCAATTTCAGTTGTGCTTCTTTTGCCGTTTGCCTGAATATATAGTTGATGTGTTTTATTGCTAGATTGATGCCTTCTTTACTGTGAGTGAATGTGGTTTCCAAAAAGTTATCTAAGAGTGTTTGGATATTTTGGTTACTGGTTGCTTTCTGGTATTCTTCTGTGCTGTTTTGGGCCCATCTGTATGAATTTCTGATGTTGTACAGCTTACTGGGCTGTGAATGTGTGGTTGTTTCAATGTGTGTTCTTTTGAGGAACAACGTAATTTGGCTGTGATCAGACAGAGATGTTAGTGGCTTGACGCTGAATGAGCTGAGAGAGAAAGGGTCAATGTCTGTAATAATATAGTCTACTGTGCTGTGGCCAAGAGGTAAGCAATAGGTGAATCTCTCCAAAGAGTCCCCCGGTAACCTACCATTGACAACCTCTCTCTCTCTCTCTCTCTCTCTCTCTCTCTCTCTCTCTCTCTCTCTCTCTCTCTCTCTCTCTCTCTCTCTCTCTCTCTCTCTCTCTCTCTCTCTCTCTCTCTCTTCAGCTCCTCCGCTCCTCCATTCCAAATATGCATTCAACACAGGATCATTAACTACCTGTAATTGATATGTGCCTGGACTCCTAAAGTCGGAATCATTTGTCTACTCAATTACACCAGGTTCCCTTTATCACAAATCCTGTGTACGGGGAAGGGATTTCACCTTGCTTGCAGCTCCTCTCTGCCCAGAGAAGGGGACTGAGATACTTTCATTCAAGGGACAGTCAGGGAGACTCATCTCTCGAGAGCTGGTGTAGCCAGCTCCGTGTTTGGTGCAGTGCGTTGTACGTTTAAATACAGATGCTTACTCATTTTCTAATGATGGAACAATAGAGATATTTCTTCAGAAAATGACTGGTCACTTTGCCGCTCCGTATGGTGTCATCTCCATTCGGCTTGGATTGCCTCCTCCCTCTCCTATTGTGAGCACATCAGAACATCAGATCAGAGGAGGATAACTGATGCTTCTATGTCCACATTTTTTAATAACGCTGTTAACACAAGCCTCCAAAGACACATAAATACACCATTGGAAGATAAGAACCACATGGAAAACGAAAAATGTAAACAGGCAGGCTCCACGCCGTATACATGGCATTAACACGAAAGCTGCTTCGTCCATCATCTTACATTCAAACACCTACAATCCCACAGTGACTGCGAACTGACTGAAACGACCATATTGGGTCAGCAAACCATCTAAGATATGATGAGCTTAATCTGACACTAAATAAAACATGTAAGATAACGAATTAAGATAAAGTCAATCATGGTATGGTAATTCGTACAATCAGACAGGCAACACAAAGTTCTGAAAGGAGAGGAAGGAGACCAGGTCTGTTGGAGAAACTCGCATCTAGATCTGAGATTACAGTGTGAACGTTTTGATTTGTTCTGCAACGGGAGTGATGCACTGCTATGAGTCAGAGGAGTGTGTGTGTGTGTGTGTGTGTGTGTGTGTGTGTGTGTGACAGCCCATCGGGGAGCTAACAGTAGATTAAATCTCCTAATAACAGCCTATAAAACCAGAATACCGACAGCTTGGCTATAGTGACGGGGAAGAAATTGATATATCGGGATATTATTTTAGACGATATATATCGTATCTTATCGAAAATATCGCAATATTATTTTTGCGCTAGTTGGCTGTGTCTGCACCACAACAACATTTTTCCTTCGTAGCTTGTTGTCCATCTTCTTTTTAACCCCCTAGAGTCGATTGATGCACCCGTGTGTTACACGGTGACGTCATTTTGAATATTGAATAACTCCACATGTGTTTATGCTAGAGACTTACCGTTTCTTGTGGTGGCTGTGAATTATAGTATGTGACAAGAAAATCGTCACATAATCGTCTGCAAAACCCGAACCGTGTGAGCTACAAACTAAGGGGAGACTCTCGTGAACACAAAGGTTGTTCTGCTCTATGTCACACACAGGCTTCAGGGGAGTCGTTCGAAGGTAACCCAGCAACGGGCTGTAATTTAAAAAAAAAAGTGCATGGGGGTAAAATGTGCCACAAATAACGTGACCAATCATGTTATTTTTTTCCCCTGAGATTTCTAATATCTCTCAGATTTAGGACAGACTTCAAAACCTTGTTCCTTATGATTTATTGTTTGACTGTCTGTTTTGCCATGTACACTTGTGTTATTTTTTTTTTTCTTATACATGTAGGGGTCCTAAAATTCCAAATCAAATGGCTAAATTGTACATGTTATGACCATCTTCAAATAATTCCACATGCTAGGTTAGTAGATATTGCGATCTAAGGGCTTGGAGTCTTTTTTAAATAAGAGGCCAATTTGTTTTCAGCACTTTCTATTTCCATGACTGATCAAAACACATTTTCTCATGGCTCTACCTTGTCAGCAGACATATGGTGAACAATATGTTTGGAACATCGGATCACAATAAAATCACAGTATTGAATCGCAATACAAATAGAATCGTGAGAATCGCAATACATATCGTATTTGCACCTAAGTATCTTGATATCGTATTGTGAGGTCCTTGGCAATTCCCAGCCCTACTTGGCTATAGAGGCACTGATACAGCCGGGGGATGGAACGTTGATGAACGTACAGAAGGTTGTAAGTCCAACAGAGTTCTGTTAGCTGCTCTGTCAACTCTAATCACTCAGAATATCAAACATAAGACACAGGCGCTTATGGCTGAGTTATGACTCGATACAACAATAGTGTGAGTGTGGAGGGAGGGGTGTGTGCGTGTGTGTGTGTGTGAGTGTGTGTTTGAGAGAGGAAGGTTCATGTCCACTCAATGAAATATAGAGGAGCTGAGGTGGTGCCTGTGGGTGTTTTATGGCTGTGTGTGTCAGCGGTGGAGGTGTGTGTGTGTGTGTGTGTGTGTGTGTGTGTGTGTGTGTGTGTGTGTGTGTGTGTGTGGCGGAGAATGTATGCGTGTGTATGTGGGTGGACAATCCTCGACTGAATACTTCACATACATCACTCTCCTCCCAGCTCTCAAACCACACTGGACAATCGTGAGGTGATTGCAACTGCCTTCAAGCCTTCATATGAATCAATGATTACACATTCTTTCAATGGTTTGCAGCGGGGGGAAAAAATATGTTTTTTTACCTGGAGAACAGTACATGATCATACTCTGCAGTACTTAAAATGTCTCTTAATTCTGGAGACATTATAAACAGGCTAGTAGTTCTCTGCAATTGAGAGGCAGGAGTTATACAAATACTGTACGGCTTTCTTTTTTCCCTCTGCGTGAGCAAATGCTCCTTGTTCGTCATGGGGTTAGGTTTTTAAAAGGGGACATTATGCGTGTGTAGCTGATCAACTACAGGAGTTAATTTCTTGTCTTTACTTTTATTCTTAAACATTCTGAGTCATTCGTAAACTCATTTGTTGCATACTTTACTGTAGATTTCTACACGTCATGACTGGATAACTTGAGAAAAGAGAAAGTCACGGTGTGAAATACAACCATCCATGATTAACCTGAGGCACCTGCAGCTTAATCACTAACCTAAGAACACGTAACATCAGTCATAGAAGCACACTTCCCTCAACAGCCCCAGGGACTCTGATTGTCTTCCTTAGATTAACACATCCTGTTAAACACACCATAAAACACTTAGTATCACAATCCTGTGTGCAAATGACCACGACTGAGATATAATGGGTTTGGAGGAAAGTTAGCAATCTCAGTCTCTATGAGGAATAGAACACACAACACAGACAATTAACCTTATTGTGGTTCTTCAGTATCATACCTGCCATTGGCCTTTCAAAATAAGAAATACATTCCATGACCATTCATTTTCCAAAAGTGGTAACAACATAGCTCAGGTCAAATCTCAGATAACGTTACTGTTCAGTACTGATCATACTGTGACAAGTGTGATACTTTATGACAGAAGGCACGGAACCGCTATAAGTTTGAGGAAAGGTCCAAAAGTGTCTGAGTTTAAAGTGTTGTTGAATATCTAGATCGCAATTAGTTTCGGGTTCATCTCAAACGTACCGTTATATGACATTTAAACAAATGTAGCACTTTTACGCAAACTTTAGGTCTCAGATGTAACAGAGAGCATGATGGTTCCAACAAACTGGCACACTATGGGGGACAAGACAAAAGGATGTGTCTGAGCAGAAACCCTGTCTATTTTGGTGTCACTCACATGAGAATGTGTCCCCCAGAAATGCGTTATGAAAAGTAGAAAGGACACAGAGAGTACGAGTGTTGATATGAAAGCGTATGTTTAGACAAGTAAAGTTGTGGGCACAGAACAGAAATCACCAGACAGGCCCTTAGATTTGTTCAAGATCAAAAGAGTTAGCTGAGGTTTGCTGTGAGACGAGACAAAATCAAGCTATTGAAAAGTAATTGGGATATTTGTTGTAAGGAAATAATGGTTAAAGAAGACGAGACTGATTATGACTCCACTGTGTCCCTCCCTTGTCCTCTTTCACCCCATCTCTCCGGCCTCAAGTCGGTTACATAATTTGGCTTATGACCGTCACTTGCATCATAAGCTCACACCCACAGTCTCCACTGATATCAATATAGGTGATGATGGCAATTCAGCAAACACTGCATTTCATTGGTTTGGCTTCTAGAACATCCTATATTTCCAGAGACAGAACCTCATATGTTCCTAGAGCCTTCTTGAACCTCCGTTGTCCAGTCTTTACTAATGATCTGAGAAAACTGTCAGACTACATTAATGCTATGCCCTTTTCTTTGTATTGGTTTCTGAAAGCTGGATGAAATAACACTGACATTGATCCAAAACATGACTTGGAGGATCTACAGGAATATAGAAACACTGGAGCTAAGCCTCACTGTACAGAGTAGAGTTGTGTGTCTCTCTGTGTGAGATATGAAGAGGAATATTTAGCCCTGGTGCTCTCCCTGTGTTCACAGTGGGTCCATGGTAGACAGAGGGTAAGGCTTTTGGCCTGCATCTATTTGAGAGGCATTGTCTCTCACTGTGACTGTGTTCCAAACCTCCCCCATCTGGCTCTGATTCCACCTGCAGGGAAAGCATGTAGACTGGTCATGGCTCACATCAACAGCATTATCCCAGCATTATCCCAGCATTATCCCAGAAACCCTAGACCCACTCCAATTTGCATACCGCCCCAACAGATCCACAGATGATGCAATATCTATTGCACTCCACACTGCCCTTTCCCACCTGGACAAGAGGAACACCTACGTGAGAATGCTATTCATTGACTACAGCTCAGCATTCAACACCATAGTGCCCTCTAAGCTCATCACTAAGCTAAGGATCCTGGGACTAAACACCTCCCTCTGCAACTGGATCCTGGACTTCCTGACGGGCCGCCCCCAGGTGGTAAGGGTAGGTAACAACACATCTGCCACACTGATCCTCAACACGGGGGCCCCTCAGGGGTGCGTGCTCAGTCCCCTCCTGTACTCTCTGTTCACCCATGACTGCATGGCCAGGCATGACTCCAACACCATCATTAAGTTTGCCGACGACACAACAGTGGTAGGCCTGATCACCAACAACGATGAGACAGCCTATAGGGAGGAGGTCAGAGACCTGGCCGTGTGGTGCCAGGACAACAACCTCTCCCTCAACGTGACCAAGACAAAGGAGATGATTGTGGACTACAGGAAAAAAAAGAGGACTGAGCACGCCCCCATTCTCATCGATGGGATGGTAGTGGAACAGGTTGAGAGCTTCAAGTTCCTTGGTGTCCACATCACCAACGAACTATCATGGTCCAAACACACCAAGACAGTCGTGAAGGCACTACAGAGGGTAGTGCGTACGGCCCAGTACATCACTGGGGCCAAGCTTCCTGCCATCCAGGACCTCTATACCAGGCGGTGTCAGAGGAAGGCCCTCAAAATTGTCAAAGACTCCAGCCACCCTAGTCATAGACTGTTCTCTCTGCTACCTCACGGCAAGCGGTACCGGAGTGCCAAGTCTAGGTCCAAAAGACTTCTCAACAGCTTCTACTCCCAAGCCATAAGACTCCTGAACAGCTAATCATGGCTACCCTGACTATTTGCACTGCCCCCCCACCCCATCCTTTTTACGCTGCTGCTACTCGGTTAATTATTTATGCATAGTCACTTTAACTCTACCCACATGTACATATTACTTCAACTACCTCAACTAGCCGGTGCCCCCGCACATTGACTCTGCACCGGTACCCCCCTGTATATATAGCCTCCCTACTGTTATTTTATTTTACTTCTGCTCTTTTTTTCTTAACACTTTTTTTGTTGTTGTTTTTTTAAAAACTTTCTTTGTTAAAAATAAATGCACTGTTGGTTAAGGGCTGTAAGTAAGCATTTCACTGTAATGTCTGCACCTGTTGTATTCGGCGCATGTGACCAATAAAATTGTATTTTATTTTATTTGATATATGGACTATTGCACCTGCAGGATCACACACGCATTCATATATTTTAGTCATTTTAGCAGACGCTCTTATCCAGAGCGACTTACAGTTAGTAAGTGCATACATTTTTCATACTGCCCCCCCCCCCCCGTGGGAAATGAACCCACAACCCTGTCGTTGCAAGCGCCATGCTCTATCAACTGAGCTACAGGGTCAACTTCTACTTCTGACTGGATTGACTCACACGGATCAGAGCACGGAGAGGAAATAATATGAATAATGCAAATGTTGAGAGGCACAGCGAATGGAAACCTCTCCCCCAACCGCTCCAACCACAACAGACACACCTTTGGTCCGGTACATCACGTGAACATTTAGAAATTCTCTGAAAAAGTGTTCTATTAAAAAATGTTGGTTACTAGCTACCTTTTGAATTTGGATCCCGCGACGCAGTTAGCCTCAGTTGCTGGGACCGCTGTATCTGTCCAGGGATCCTACAAACCAAAAGTTTGAAGAGCTGCTTGGCATAGCAGCTAGCCTAGCTGCTAACTAACTATCAAGCTAGCAAGGTTTCCTTGACAGCTTGAACACAGCCCGTGACGCGTTTAACCCTTGTGGCTGGGACCGCGGATTGTCCCAGGCTTGTGGCTGTCTAAATCCCTGCTGTTTGTTGCTGTTTAAATCTGCCCTGCAACCTGCGCTGTCTGGAACTGCATGGAGTACCAGCGTTAGCCTACGTTGCTACCATGACATCCAAAGCCAAAGGTGGGGGTCATGGAGAGGACAGTGTTTATCACAGGTGAATGATCTTTAAACAAACAAAAAGGGTTCTACAAGCAGTTGTTACAACAACAGTAAAATAGTTTCAAGAGGTTTGTCCAAATACTGACTCAACTAAAGAATAGACAATCTGATCAAAGAGGTCCAGGTCCTTAAGAACAGTTTGCATTTCCCCCAGGGAGAGGTGGATGTCCTGAAATAATCCTGCAGCAGGATGTCAACAACAGGATGACACTGTCTGTGAATCATTATTACAGATGACTAGAAAAACAGACAGTCTAGAGCAGTGGTTCCCAACTAAGTTCCTTGAGTACCCCCAATAGTACATTGTTTTATTGTAGCCCCAGACAAGCACACCTGATTAAACTTGTCAACTAATCATCAGGCCCTAAATGGGTTGAATCAGGGATGTTTGTCCGTGGCTACAACAAAAATGTGTGCTGTTGGGGGTACTGGAGGACTGGAGTTGGGAACCACTGGTCTAGAGGGACAATCCAAGAGGAAAAACATTGTTGAGGATGGCATACCAGAGTCTTCACATGAGAACTGGGCTGAGTCTTAGGAGAAAGTAAGACAAATTATCACTGAGAAGCTGCAGCTGGATCATATGACCATTGAGGTGGAGCGCGCCCACAGGTCTGGAAAACATGTAATCAGCCCAGGTGACAGACCCAGGCTGATAGTGGTCAAGCTCCTGAGGTTTAAGGACAAGATGTCAGATTCTGGAGAGAACCACACACTTAAGAGGAACCAACATCTTCCTCAGTGAGGAATTCTCTAACGCTGTGCGCCAGAGGCGGAAATAACTTATCCCAGCTATGAAAGCTGCCAGAGAGCATGGGAACATTGCTTACATCCGCTACAACAGCCTCATTGTCCAACCTTCCTCCCAAAAGCCTGGGACAAATGAGAGAGCCAAGCTTCAGGGTCAGTAACGTCAGCCCAACATCACACACACGTTTTCTCTCCATATTATGTCTATCTCTGACAAGCTAGCCAGGAAAAGGGCTAAGAATACTGTGTACAGCCTTAAAAATAAGGTTCATGAAATCAATAACTTGCTAACATCGGATAACATTCATATACTGGTCATCTCTGAAACTCACTTAGATAATTCATGTGATGATACAGCAGTAGCAATACAGGAATATAACATCTACAGAAAAGACAGGAATGACTATGGTGGAGGTGTTGCTGTATATGCTCAGAGCCATATTCCTCTAAAGCTAAGAGAGGATCTCATGTCAAATTTTGTTGAAGTGTTGTCGTTGTAAGTTCACCTGCCTCAACTAAAGCCTCTTCTTTTCGGGTGCTGCTATAGGCCATCAAGTGCTAACAGTCAGTATTTGGATAATATGTGTGCAATGCTTGATCATGTGTGTGATGTTAACAGAGAGGTCTATTTTCTGGGTGACTTGAACATTGACTGGTTGGCAACTAGCGGTCCTCACAACAGGAAGCTTCTAACTTTGACTAATGCCTGTAATATGACCCAGGTTATCACTCAACGAAACATGAGTGCATACCAATAGCATTGGATCAGTGACATCCACTTGTATTGATCATATCTTCACTAACGCCACAGAGCTTTGCTCCAAAGCAATATCAGTTTTCATTGCTGTAGTGACCATAACATTGTGGTAATAACAAGGAAAGCCAAAGTGCCAAAGGTTGGGCCTAAAGTAATTTGGTCAAGTTAGTGTGGGAGAGGTGGAAAAACTATTGTTATCCATCAATAATGATAAGCCACCAGGTATAGAAAACCTTGATGTGAAACTATTGAGAATGGTAGCAGACTGTATTGCCACCCCTATTTGCTATATCTTTAACCAAAGCCTAAAGGAGTGTGTGTGTCCACAGGCGTAGAAGGAAGCTAAAGTAATTCCACTGCCTAAAAATAGTAAAGAACCCTTTCCTGGCTCTAACAGCTGCCCAATAGGTTTGCTGCCTGTTGTTAGTAAACTGATGGAGAGGATTGTGTTTGACCAAATACAATGTTATTTTTCAGAGAACAAGTTAACCACTGACTTTCAGCATGCAAATAGAGAAGGACACTCAACTTGTACTGCACTGGCTCAGATGACAGATGATTGGTTAAAATAAATTGATAATAAGATGATAGTTGGAGCTGTGTTGTAAGATTTCAGTGGAGCCTTTGATGTTATTGATCATAAATTGTTATTGAAAAAATGTTTAACTCACTTTCTATGGCTTTACATAACCTGCCATAACATGGTTGGAGAGTTATTTATCCAATAGAAACCAGAGAGTGTTCTTCAACGGACGCTTCTCTAACATCAGATATGTACAGTGCGGTGTCTCTCAGGGCAGTTGCCTACTGCACTGCTCTCTATTTTTACAAATGATTTGCCACTGGTCTTACACAAAGCCAGAATGACTATATTTGTGGATGATTCCACATTCTACATGTTAGCACCCAAAGCCAGTGACCTCACTGAAATTCTAAATGAGTTACAGTCAGTATCAGAATGGGTGATTAATAATAAACTGGTCTTAAATACATCTAAAACTAAAAGCATTGTATTTAGTTCAAAACATTCTCTAAGACCTAAAGTTCAACTGTAGTTGTACATAAAAGGTGTGACCATTGAGCAAGTTGAGGAAGCTAAACTCCTAGGTATAACATTGGATGGTCAATTATCATAGTCAAGTCATATTGACAAAGTTGTTGTGAAGATGGGGAGGGGTATGTCTGTTATAAAAAGATGTTCTGTGTTTTTTACACAAAAATCAACTGTACTAGTTGTTCAGGCTCTGGTCTTGTCCCATCTTGATTACTGTCTGGTAATATGGTCAAGTGCAGCAAAGAAAGACCTAGCAAAGCTACAGCTGGCTCGAAACAGAGCAGCACACCTTGCCCTTAACTGCAAATAGAGAACTAACATCAACAACATGCATGCCAGTCTTTCCTGGTTGAGGGTTGAAGAGAGATTAACTGCTTCTCTTTTAGTTTTTATGAGAGATATTACTGTGACGAAAATTCCAGATTGTTTGTATAATCAAATAACATTCATCTCAGACACTCATACATACCCCACAATATATGCCACCAGGGGTCTCTTCACAGTCCCCAAGTACAAAACTAATTCAAGGCATTGCACAGTTTTATACAGAGCCATGATCGCAAGGAATTCCCTTCCATCTCCAATTACTCAAGCAAACAGAAATTACTCAAGCAAACAAATGTACCTTAAAAAAAGAAATAATTAAAAAACCCATGGAATGGACTGTGAGGGGACACACACACTAACACACGCACACACAGACACACTCTAACACACATTATTTTAGTTGTATTGTTTGTTTGTATATTGTTGAATTTTAAATGTGAGTGACTGTCCTTGTCTGTCAGTGTACAAGTGTTTTGTTATTTGTCAGGTTTTTAGTTTTTTTGTGGACCCCAGGAAGAGTAGCTTCTGCTTCTGAAAAAGCTAATGGGGATCCAGATAAACTAATAATAAACTAAAACACCTTCCAAAACAAGGGAACCTCCTAAAGTTTAGCTCCATGAACACATATCCATGAACACCTCTCTTAGAATTATTTTCAGCATCTCCCAAAACATAAATCTCAAGAAAACGTCCAACATCTCACCTGCACAACTATCGAGTTCTAAGGAAACCTTAAAGACATTACCAACAGAGAGTTCCAAGGAAAAACTCCAATACTGAGGAGAACCCTCAACAATCCCACCCAAAACCATATCAAAGAGAGGCAATGAAGCTTGAACAAAGATCTATCAAGGGACCCACCGGCCAGTATCTCCACAAAGCCCTTCAGTGCGGTGTTGCCTCTCGCACGATCACAGGAGAGAATCAAACAGCAGCAACAATGAGAGCATTAGAGGAGAGAGGCGTTACAGATACAGGCAGTAGGTCCTGTTCTCCTTATCCCCGATAACCTGTGTGTGCCAGCCAGCAGGGAACACACAGGGATTTAACACAATGGGCTTCACTGCCCAGGGAGTATGGGTTATCTAATAGCTAACTTGTGTGTGTGTCTCTGTGTGTGTGTCTGTGTGTGTTTGCATGTGTGTGTGTGTGTGTGTGTGTGTGTGTGTGTGTGTGTGTGTGTGTGTTTGTGTGTGTGTTTCTGCATGTGAGAACATCTTCACTCCAGATCGATCTGTGGTGAGGTTACAGCAGAATGAGCAGTGACTGACACTTATAACAAAATAACACGGCCTGAATAGAAAACACTGAGGTGTAGGAAATCCTACAGAGAACAGAGCAGCCTGGCCTGATCAGAAAGCTGTTAGATGAACATATTGTCATGGCAAACCTTGGGAGAAACAGTGGGGGAATACAAATATGGAGAGAGAAAGAGAGTCTGCTTCACTCTGTGTTTTCTGGGAGATGAGCCAAGCCAGAGAACTTATTCACTTTACCTTTACTTTTCACCGTATTAAAATCAGAACAGTAGCAGGTAACCTACAAATCACATCCACTTTACTTGACCCCTTCCTTCCTCCTTTCACTTCCTCCGTTGTTGGCCACTCTCTCGCTTTCTCTTCCTGCCTCCCACAGTCTCTATCTTACTTCCTGTAGACTCTCTTCTATCTTTTGCTACCTCCCTCTCCCATATGTATCCTAAACAGAGCTCCCAATATGTCCCTCTCCCATATGTATCCTAAACAGAGCTCCCAATATGTATCCTAAACAGAGCTCCCAATATGTCCCTCTCCCATATGTATCCTAAACAGAGCTCCCAATATGTCCCTCTCCCATATTTATCCTAAACAGAGCTCCCAATATGTCCCTCTCCCATATGTATCCTAAACAGAGCTCCCAATATGTCCCTCTCCCATATGTATCCTAAACAGAGCTCCCAATATGTTCCCTCTCCCATATTTATCCTAAACAGAGCTCCCAATATGTCCCTCTCCCATATGTATCCTAAACAGAGCTCCCAACATGTCTCTCTCCCATATGTATCCTAAACAGAGTTCCCAATATGTCCCTCTCCCATATGTATCCTAAACCGAGCTCCCAATATGTCCCTCTCCCATATGTATCCTAAACAGAGCTCCCAATATGTCCCTCTCTCATATTTCTTCTAAACAAAGCACCCAATATGTTCCTCACCCATTAAATGTAGTTAGATATTGGTCACTGAGATCAGGTTGAGCTGGTGTAAGGTTTCTCTCTCCTCCCAGGTGATTCTGAGCGATGTTAACCTTGGTTGGTTGGAGTGCCTGTCTCACCTCTCATCTCATATTCCATTTAGCAAGTGGCTCAGGCATAAATGTGTATCGCATTATTGAAAACTTACGCTGTTCTGCAAGTTGGCCTGTAGCAGGTTAGAATAATTAATGTAGCAGTGTTAGATTTAGGTTAAGGTTAAGGTTAGGAGAAAAGGGTTAGGGTTACCTCAAAGGCTAAAATTGTCCCAGACGTGGCTTGAACATATCTAGCCACAACCTTGCTGCCCTCAGAACAGCCTTAGTTTCCAATCAGGCCATTCTGCAACCAGACACAAACACACCATCTGACAGAATGCTGCTTCTCAACATATCTCCAAAAGGTGATCTATTATCATGGAGTAGAGGAGAAGGGGAGGTGGGGAGAGGGGAGGGGGAGGTGGGGAGATGGGGAGGAGAGGGGAGGAGAGGAGATGGGGAGGTGGGGAGAGGAGATGGGGAGGTGGGGGAGAGGGAGGGGGAGGTGGGGAGATGGGGAGGAGAGGGGGAGGAGATGGGGAGGTGGGGAGGAGAGGGGGAAGAGAAGAGAGGGGGAGGAGAGGGGGAGGAGAGGAGATGGGAGGTGGGGAGAGGGGAGGGGGAGGTGGGGAGATGGGGAGGAGAGGGGGAGGAGAGGAGATGGGGAGGTGGGGAGAGGGGAAGAGGAGGAGAGGAGAGGGGGAGGAGAGGAGATGGGGAGGTGGGGAGAGGAGAGGGGGAGGAGAGGAGATGGGGAGGAGAGGAGATGGGGAGGTGGGGAGAGGGGAGGGGGAGGTGGGGAGAGGGGGAGGAGAGGGGAGGAGAGGAGATGGGGAGGTGGGGAGAGGGGAAGAGGAGGAGAGGAGAGGGGGAGGAGAGGAGATGGGGAGGTGGGGAGAGGAGAGGGGGAGGAGAGAGATGGGGAGGAGAGGAGATGGGGAGGTGGGGAGAGGGGAGGGGGAGGTGAGGAGAAGGGGAGGAGAGGGGGAGGAGATGGGAGGTGGGGAGAGGGGAAGAGGAGAGAGGAGAGGGGGAGGAGAGGGGAGGGGAAGAGGAGGAGAGGAGAGGGGGAGGAGAGGGGGAGGAGAGGAGAGGGGAAGAGGAGGAGAGGAAAGGAGAGGGGGAAGAGGAGGAGAGGAGATGGGGAGGAGAGGGGGAAGGGGAGGAGAGGGAAGAGGAGGAGAGGAAGGAGAGGGGGAAGAGAAGAGAGGGGAGGAGAGGAGAGAGGAAGAGGAGGAGAGGAGAGGGGAGGAGAGGAGAGGGGAAGAGGAGGAGAGGAGAGGGGGAGGAGAGGGGGAGGAGGGGGGGAGGAGAGGAGAGGGGGAGGAGAGGAGAGGGAAGAGGAGGAGAGGAGAGGGGGAGGTGAGGAGAGGGAAGAGGAGGAGAGGAGAGGGGAGGAGAGGGGGAGGAGAGGAGAGGAGAGAGAGGAGGAGAGGGGGGGAGGAGAGGGGAGGAGAGGAGAGGGGAAGAGGAGGAGAGGAGAGGGGGAGGAGAGGGGGAGGAGATGGGGAGGTGAGGAGAGGGGAAGAAGAGGAGAGGAGAGGGGAGGAGAGGGGGAGGAGAGGAAAGGAGAGGAGAGGAAAGGAGAGGGGGAAGAGAAGAGAGGGGAGGAGAGGAGAGAGGAAGGAGAGGAGAGGACAGGGGGGGGGGAGGAGAGGGGGAGGAGAAGAGAAGGGGAGGAGAGGAGTGGGGAGGAGAGGAGTGGGGGAGGTAAAGAGAGGGGGAGGAGAGGAGAGGGGGAGGA
>NW_028160440.1:15000-21002 GCF_964263955.1 Coregonus lavaretus | reverse complement strand
CTCACCCAGAGTGGGTCTCCCTCCAGAGGCCCATCATGGCCATGAAGAGCGGCTGCTGGAGCAGAGCGAACAGAGCAGACACCAGAGACTGCATCCCTGTCAGACTGCCAAACTGAGACGACGGGTATCTAGAGAAGACAGAAAACACACATCAATATACAAATTCAGTTCACACATACCCCATCCTCCCAGGACCAGTACTCACACATACCCCCTCCTCCCAGGACCAGTACTCACACATTCCCCCTCCTCCCAGGGCCAGTACTCACACATACCCCCTCCTCCCAGGACCAGTACTCACACACCCCTCCCAGGACCAGTACTCACACATACCCCCTCCTCCCAGGGCCAGTACTCACACATACCCCTCCTCCCAGGACCAGTACTCACACATACCCCCTCCTCCCAGGACCAGTACTCACACATACCCCCTCCTCCCAGGGCCAGTACTCACACATACCCCCTCCTCTCCCAGGGCCAGTACTCACACATACCCCCTCCTCCCAGGACCAGTGCTCACACATACCCCATCCTTCCAGGGTGATGCCCAGTACTCACACATACCCCCTCCTCCCAGGGACCAGTACTCACACATACCCCATCCTCCCAGGACCAGTACTCACACATACCCCCTCCTCCCAGGACCAGTACTCACACATACCCCCTCCTCCCAGGACCAGTGCTCACACATACCCCATCCTTCCAGGGTGATGCCAGTACTCACACATACCCCTCCTACCAGGACCAGTACTCACACATACCCCCTCCTCCCAGGGCCAGTACTCACACATACCCCCTCCTCCCAGGACCAGTACTCACACATACCCCCTCCTCCCAGGACCAGTGCTCACACATACCCCATCCTTCCAGGGTGATGCCAGTACTCACACATACCCCCTCCTCCCAGGACCAGTACTCACACATACCCCATCCTCCCAGGACCAGTACTCACACATACCCCATCCTCCCAGGACCAGTACTCACACATACCCCCTCCTCCCAGGGCTAGTACTCACACATACCCCCTCCTCCCAGGGCCAGTACTCACACATACCCCCTCCTCCCAGGGCCAGTACTCACACAGCAGCATAGAGACCTCCGGTAGCAGAGTGGATGAACCCTCTCACAACAGTGTGGAGGACAAACGACAGGATCTGAGGAGAAACACATCAGACGACAAGTCAGTCAGTCAGCCAGCCAGCCAGTCAGCCAGTCAGTCAGCCAGTCAGTCAGCCAGTCAGCCAGCCAGCCAGCCAGGATCCCAAAAGAGATCCAGGAGTGCTCAGGGTGTAGGGGCTAGGGGCTATGGTATAGGGAAAGGGAGGGGCAAAGTACGGCCCGCGGGCACTTCAATCCGGCCCGCGATACGTTTTTGAAATGTATTAAATATCATTATATGTGAGTTACGATTTTTGGCCTAAAATGACTCATTCCATGATGTACAAACAACCTCCAATAGATGGCCCTGTAGCCTGGTCTGTATTTGGGCCTACAGTCAGATTCAGAATGCGCTCAGTCATCATAGCCACTTCATTGCTTGACGACTTTTGACGTGAAAAATGAGTGCTGCGGGGGGGCCAGTATGAAAAATGTATGCACTCGCTAAATGTAAGTCGCTCTGGATAAGAGCGTCTGCTAAATGACTCAAATGTAAATGTGAGTAAAAGTTAGCTCTATCACGCTGAACCATCACCAGGCGCGTGGAAGTGATAGGTGAGGAGCTAATCTCAGAGTTGAAGAAAAAAAAAGCAGCTTCCATCTTTTTTTCTATAGCACTGGATGAGAGTACTGGCATCAGAGACACCGCTCAACTTTTAATTTTTTGTCCGAGGAATAAAGGAGAACTTTGAAATAGCAGAGGAACTTCTTGCGATGGAATCAACGATGGGAACAACCAGGGGCTCTGATTTACAGTGAGGGGAACAACCAGGGGCTCTGATTTACAGTGATGGGAACAACCAGGGGCTCTGATTTACAGTGATGGGAACAACCAGGGGCTCTGACTTACAGTGAGGGAACAACCAGGGGCTCTGATTTACAGTGATGGGAACAACCAGGGGCTCTGATTTACAGTGATGGGAACAACCAGGGGCTCTGATTTACAGTGATGGGAACAACCAGGGGCTCTGATTTACAGTGATGGGAACAACCAGGGGCTCTGATTTACAGTGATGGGAACAACCAGGGGCTCTGACTTACAGTGATGGGAACAACCAGGGGCTCTGATTTACAGTGATGGGAACAACCAGGGGCTCTGATTTACAGTGATGGGAACAACCAGGGGCTCTGATTTACAGTGATGGGAACAACCAGGGGCTCTGATTTACAGTGAGGGGAACAACCAGGGGCTCTGATTTACAGTGATGGGAACAACCAGGGGCTCTGATTTACAGTGATGGGAACAACCAGGGGCTCTGATTTACAGTGATGGGAACAACCAGGGGCTCTGATTTACAGTGATCGGAACAACCAGGGGCTCTGATTTACAGTGATGGGAACAACCAGGGGCTCTGATTTACAGTGATGGGAACAACCAGGGGCTCTGATTTACAGTGATGGGAACAACCAGGGGCTCTGATTTACAGTGATGGGAACAACCAGGGGCTCTGATTTACAGTGATGGGAACAACCAGGGGCTCTGATTTACAGTGATGGGAACAACCAGGGGCTCTGACTTACAGTGATGGGAACAACCAGGGGCTCTGATTTACAGTGAGGGGGAAAAAGTATTTGATCCCCTGCTGATTTTGTACGTTTACCCACTGACAAAGAAATGATCAGTCTATAATTTTAATGGTAGGTTTATTTGAACCGTGAGAGACAGAATAACAACAACAACAAATCCAGAAAAACGCATGTCAAAAATTAATTAGCATTTTAATGATATAATATATTATATTATTATTATATTATTATTATTCATCAGGAAGCCCTGTGTAAAAGTGTGTTAAAGCTGGAAAATGTTGTCAAAGTGGTTGTAAAACTTGTCAACTTTATACGGGCAAGGAGGCTTAACCATCGTCAGTTCATTCAGCTGCTCAATGTCACAGAGGCAGAGCACCAGGACTTGTTGTACCATTCAAATGTGCTCTGGCTTCACTTGGTTTCAAAAACTCAATGTGGCCCTTGAGCCAAAAGGTTTGCCCAACCCTGCTCTCTACCCTACACCATAGCCCCTACACCAGGGCTCTCCAACCCTGTTCTCTACCCTACACCATAGCCCCTACACCAGGGCTCTCCAACCCTGTTCTCTACCCTACACCAGGGCTCTCCAACCCTGCTCTCTACCCTACACCAGGGCTCTCCAACCCTGTTCTCTACCCTACACCAGGGCTCTCCAACCCTGCTCTCTACCCTACACCAGGGCTCTCCAACCCTGTTCTATACCCTACACCAGGGCTCTCCAACCCTGCTCTCTACCCTACACCAGGGCTCTCCAACCCTGTTCTATACCCTACACCAGGGCTCTCCAACCCTGCTCTCTACCCTACACCATAGCCCCTACACCAGGGCTCTCCAACCCTGCTCTCTACCCTACACCATAGCCCCTACACCAGGGCTCTCCAACCCTGTTCTCTACCCTACACCATAGCCCCTACACCAGGGCTCTCCAACCCTGTTCTCTACCCTACACCAGGGCTCTCCAACCCTGCTCTCTACCCTACACCAGGGCTCTCCAACCCTGTTCTATACCCTACACCAGGGCTCTCCAACCCTGCTCTCTACCCTACACCAGGGCTCTCCAACCCTGTTCTCTACCCTACACCATAGCCCCTACACCAGGGCTCTCCAACCCTGTTCTCTACCCTACACCATAGCCCCTACACCAGGGCTCTCCAACCCTGTTCTCTACCCTACACCATAGCCCCTACACCAGGGCTCTCCAACCCTGCTCTCTACCCTACACCAGGGCTCTCCAACCCTGTTCTATACCCTACACCAGGGCTCTCCAACCCTGCTCTCTACCCTACACCAGGGCTCTCCAACCCTGCTCTCTACCCTACACCAGGGCTCTCCAACCCTGTTCTCTACCCTACACCAGGGCTCTCCAACCCTGCTCTCTACCCTACACCAGGGCTCTCCAACCCTGCTCTCTACCCTACACCATAGCCCCTACACCAGGGCTCTCCAACCCTGTTCCTGGAGTGCCACCATCCTGTAGGTGTTCATTCCCACCCTAGCACAACTGATTATAATAATGAACTGGTTGATAAGCTGAATCAGGTTAGCTACATCTAGGGTTGGAGTGAAAACCTACAGGAGGCTGAACTGGTTGATAAGCTGAATCAGGTTAGCTACATCTAGGGTTGGAGTGAAAACCTACAGGAGGCTGAACTGGTTGATAAGCTGAATCAGGTTAGCTACATCTAGGGTTGGAGTGAAAACCTACAGGAGGCTGAACTGGTTGATAAGCTGAATCAGGTTAGCTACATCTAGGGTTGGAGTGAAAACCTACAGGAGGCTGAACTGGTTGATAAGCTGAATCAGGTTAGCTACATCTAGGGTTGGAGTGAAAACCTACAGGAGGCTGAACTGGTTGATAAGCTGAATCAGGTTAGCTACATCTAGGGTTGGAGTGAAAACCTACAGGAGGCTGAACTGGTTGATAAGCTGAATCAGGTTAGCTACATCTAGGGTTGGAGTGAAAACCTACAGGAGGCTGAACTGGTTGATAAGCTGAATCAGGTTAGCTACATCTAGGGTTGGAGTGGAAACCTACAGGATGCACAGGAGGTTGGAGGACGGGGCTCGCGGTAATGGCTGGAGCGGAATAGATGGAATGGTTGGGGAGGACGGGGCTCGCGGTAATGGCTGGAGCGGAATAGATGGAATGGTTGGGGAGGACGGGGCTCGCGGTAATGGCTGGAGCGGAATAGATGGAATGTATCAAACGCGTGGTTTCCATGGTTTCCAGGTGTTTGATGCCATTACATTCGCTCCGTTCCAGCCATTATTATGAGCCGTCCTCCCCTCAACAGCCTCCACTGACAGGAGGGAACAGGGTTGGAGAGCCCTGCCCTACACCCTAGCTCCTATACCAGGGGTGGGCAAACCTTTTGGCTCAAGGGCCACATTGAGTTTTTTAAACCAAGTGAAGGGCCACATACTATATGTGTGACAAAACATGTGAAGCCTTTATTCATTTTCACACGTAACTACTAGTGTACTGTAGGTGTCCATATGCTTGCTGAACAATTCTACCCTTGTACCATCTCTACCCTTGTTTTTTGTGAACACATTCATCACAATTTTATAACATCACAGACACAGTCAAACACACACACACACACAGATCCTGCATCTCTACCCTTGTAAAGTACAATCAAACTTACAGTCACAATATTCAAACTTAAAAATAGATATGTATTATATATGACTGGTAACAGCAGATGTGTAAAAAAAAAAACTGTTAAAACATTTGAGTGAAACATATCATCCGTATCATCTGGAACGGTCTGTTTTTGAAAGCATATCAAGGAACAACTCTCATCTCCATTGTGAGGCGTATTTACAGTTATCCAAATCAGCTCAGCCCAAATCTGACTGGTTAGTTATTGCCTGTATCCAAGTGCATTGCTGGATAATTCTCACTGCATAACCATCACCATGAAAAAGCATAATCCTTGCCTACCCCAGTCACGGTTATTCGAGTCTTCATGTGGACACAATGGGTCTGGTCACCTCTCTTGGCAAGGGCATCAAAGTCTGGTGTCAGCTTTGATGTAGAAATTCTCAGAACAGCTGACAACAGTGGTCATTTGTTAAATTTGACCTGTGACGGGATTTGTTGTAATTCATGACTGAGAACGTTTGTTGACACACATATGTGGACCCGAATAAAACAAGCATCCTGTGGGGGTGCTTTTTACTGTTTGGAAACTTTGTTTTCATTCAGTGAGCCATAGCACTGGTCTATTGTTGCTGTTTTGTACTTCTCCTTCAAAGCACTGTCACATTGGATGTCGATGAGCTCCAATTGTGCGTCTGGTGGTTCTTTCTCA
>NW_028160440.1:0-10000 GCF_964263955.1 Coregonus lavaretus | reverse complement strand
AACCAATGCTAACTTTTACATGGCTATGGTTAGGGTCATAATGCTAACCAATGCTAACTATTACATGGCTATGGTTATGGTCATAATGCTAACCAATGCTAACTATTACATGGCTATGGTTATGGTCATAATGCTAACCAATGCTAACTTTTACATGGCTATGGTTAATAGCCTACTAATAGTATCTATCCCTGTCAACACTAAATCTAGGGTTAGCATTACATGGCTATGGTTGTCAGGGTTGGGTAGGTTACTGTCTAACTGGTTAGCATTACATGGCTATGGTTGTCAGGGTTGGGTAGGTTACTGTCTAACTGGTTAGCATTACATGGCTATGGTTGTCAGGGTTGGGTAGGTTACTGTCTAACTGGTTAGCATTACATGGCTATGGTTGTCAGGGTTGGGTAGGTTACTGTCTAACTGGTTAGCATTACATGGCTATGGTTGTCAGGGTTGGGTAGGTTACTGTCTAACTGGTTAGCATTACATGGCTATGGTTGTCAGGGTTGGGTAGGTTACTGTCTAACTGGTTAGCATTACATGGCTATGGTTGTCAGGGTTGGGTAGGTTACTGTCTAACTGGTTAGCATTACATGGCTATGGTTGTCAGGGTTGGGTAGGTTACTGTCTAACTGGTTAGCATTACATGGCTATGGTTGTCAGGGTTGGGTAGGTTACTGTCTAACTGGTTAGCATTACATGGCTATGGTTGTCAGGGTTGGGTAGGTTACTGTCTAACTGGTTAGCATTACATGGCTATGGTTGTCAGGGTTGGGTAGGTTACTGTCTAACTGGTTAGCATTACATGGCTATGGTTGTCAGGGTTGGGTAGGTTACTGTCTAACTGGTTAGCATTACATGGCTATGGTTGTCAGGGTTGGGTAGGTTACTGTCTAACTGGTTAGCATTACATGGCTATGGTTGTCAGGGTTGGGTAGGTTACTGTCTAACTGGTTAGCATTACATGGCTATGGTTGTCAGGGTTGGGTAGGTTACTGTCTAACTGGTTAGCATTACATGGCTATGGTTGTCAGGGTTGGGTAGGTTACTGTCTAACTGGTTAGCATTACATGGCTATGGTTGTCAGGGTTGGGTAGGTTACTGTCTAACTGGTTAGCATTACATGGCTATGGTTGTCAGGGTTGGGTAGGTTACTGTCTAACTGGTTAGCATTACATGGCTATGGTTGTCAGGGTTGGGTAGGTTACTGTCTAACTGGTTAGCATTACATGGCTATGGTTGTCAGGGTTGGGTAGGTTACTGTCTAACTGGTTAGCATTACATGGCTATGGTTGTCAGGGTTGGGTAGGTTACTGTCTAAATGTAATACATTACAGTTACTAGTTACATGTCCAGAATTTTAATTAGTAACGTAACTTTTGTATTACCAAACTCAGTATCATAATCTGATTATGTCTCCTGAGTGGCGCAGTGGTCTAAGGCACTGCATCGCAGTGCTAACTGTGCCACTAGAGATCCTGGTTCGAATCCAGGCTCTGTCGCAGCCGGCCGCGACCGGGAGACCCATGGGCGGCGCACAATTGGCCCAGCGTCGTCCAGGGTAGGGGAGGGAATGGCTGGCAGGGATGTAGCTCAGTTGGTAGAGCATGGCGTTTGATTCCTGATACCCTTACATAAAATATGTATGGCTGTAAGTTGCTTTGGAAGCATCAGCTAAACAGCTAAATAATAATAAAGCAATACAGAATAAATTTGCAACGCCAGGGTTGTGGGTTCGATTCCCACGGGGGGCCAGTATAAAAAAAATAAAAAAATATATATATATGTATTCACTAACTGTAAGTTGCTCTGGATAAGAGCGTCTGCTAAATGACTAAAATGTAATGTAACATGTTGTTTTAGCCTTGGAAAAAATACATGTTTTATTGTCACATACACGCAGTGAAAATGCCAGAGTAGTACAGCGCCCCTTAGGATTAAGTGCCTTGCTCCAGGGCACATCGGCAGAATGTTTTATCTTGTCGGCTCGGGTAGTGGAACTATTTAAACTGGAACAACCATCTCAGTAAGTAGGTGAAATAAGTCCAGCTACTAACAGATTGGATTAGTTTAGAAAAATGTTAGTTATCTTTGTAAGATCAACCAATCAATGTACAGCAAAAACACAGAAGTATAAAGAATTCTAAAAGTAACGTAAAAGCAACAATAACACAGAGTTACATATGGAATAAACAAAACGTACAGTCAATAACACAATAGAAAATCTATATACAGTGTGTGCAAATGTAGTAAGTTATGGAGGTAAGGCAATAAATAGGACATAGTGCAAAATAATTACAATTTAGTATTAACACTGGAGTGATAGATGTGCAAAATGTACCACAGGTGGACTCCAATCAAGTTGTAGAAACATCTCAAGGATAATCAATGGAAACAGGATGCCATGCTAAAACTCCCCCGGTCAACTGTAAGTGCTGTTATTGTGAAGTGGAAATGTCTAGGAGCAACAATGGCTCAGCCGCAAGGTGGTAGGCCAAAAACACAGATATTGAAATAAAGAATTCTAAAAGTAACGTTAGTACAATAACTGTTTGTCGGGAGCTTCATGAAATGGGTTTCCATGGCTGAGCAGCCACACACAAGCTTAAGATCACCATGCGCAATGCCAAGCGTTGGCCGGAGTGGTGTAAAGTTCGCCGCCAATTGGACTCTGGAGCAGTGGAAACGCGTTCTCTGGAGTGATTAATCACGCTTCACCATCTGGCAGTCCGACGGATGAATCTGGGTTTGGCGGATGCCAGGAGAACGCATAGTGCCAACTGTAAAGTTTGGTGGAGGAGGAATAATGGTCTGGGGCTGTTTTTTCAATGCTACAGCATACAATGACATTCTAGACGATTCTGTGCTTCCAACTTTGCGGCAACAGTTTGGGGAAGGCCCTTTTCTGTTTCAGCATGACAATGCCCCTGTGCACAAAGCGAGGTCCATACAGAAATGGTATGTCGAGATCGGTGTGGAAGAACTTGACTGGTCTGCATAGAGCCCTGACCTCAACTCCATCGAACATCTTTAGGATGAATTGGAACGCCAACTGCGAGCCAGGCCTCATCGCCCAACATCAGTGCCCGACCTCACTAATGCTCTTTAAGGGCTGAGTGGAAGCAAGTCCCTGCAGCAATGTTCCAACATCTAGTGGAAAGCCTTCCCAGAAGAGTGGAGGCTGTTATAGCAGCAAAGGGGGGACCAACTCCATATTAATGCCCATTATCTTGGAATGAGATGTTCGACAAGCAAGGTGTCCACATACTTTTGGTCAAATCAAATACAAATCAAATATTATTTGTCACATGCGCCGAATACAACAGGTGTAGACCTTACCGTAAAATGGTTACTTACAAGCCCTTAACCAACAATGCAGTTTTAAGAAAATAGAGTTAAGAAAATATTTACTAAATAAACTAAAGTAAAAAATTATAAAAAGTAACACAATAAAATAACAATAACGAGGCTATATACAGGGGGTACCGGTACCGAGTCAATGGGCTGGGGTACAGGTTAGTCCAGGTAATAATGAGGCTATATACAGGGGGTACCGGTACCGAGTCAATGGGCTGGGGTACAGGTTAGTCCAGGTAATAATGAGGCTATATACAGGGGGTACCGGTACCGAGTCAATGGGCTGGGTACAGGTTAGTCCAGGTAATAATGAGGCTATATACAGGGGGTACCGGTACCGAGTCAATGGGCTGGGGTACAGGTTAGTCCAGGTAATAATGAGGCTATATACAGGGGGTACCGGTACCGAGTCAATGGGCTGGGGTTGTCAAGAGTGCTGTAGGTGGGTGTAGTGGTGGAATCAAGCGCAGGACACCGACGTATAGTCCAACAGACTTTAGTTAACTCTCCAACAAGGAAAATACGAAACACTTGCCCGAAGGCGAAACTACGCACGAAGGCGACAAAAATAACGGCGCACTAAACATGTGCGTAAATGCTCCAACGCAGTGGAGTGAAGCTCAACCGAGCGAAAATAGCAGTACACAAGCACTACACACGACAGAAATAAATCAATCACACACAACACTAGACAAACACAACGAGAAACTTATAGGACACTAATTACGCTAAACGAGAACAGGTGTCACAACAAACAGACAAAAGCAAACGAACATGAAACATACAACGGTGGCAGCTAGTATTCCGGAGACAACGAACGCCGAAGCCTGCCCGAACAAGGGAGAGAGGCAGCCTCGGCCGAAACCGTGACAGGGGTACAGGTTAGTCGAGGTAATTTGTACATGTTGGTAGGGGTAAAGAGACTATGCATAGATAATAAACAGCGATTAGCAGCAGTGTAAAAACAAAGGGGGGGGGGGGGGGGGGGGGTCAATGTAAATAGTCCGGGTGGCCATTTAAATAGTCCAGGTGGCCATTTGATTAATTGTACAGCAGTCTTATGGCTTGGGGGTAGAAGCTGTTTAGAAGCCTTTTGGACCTAGACTTGGCGCTCCAGTACCGCTTGCCGTGCGGTAGCAGAGAGAACAGTCTATGACTAGGGTGACTGGAGTCTTTGACAATTATTAGGGCCTTCCTATGACACCGCCTGGTATAGAGGTCCTGGACGCCAGGAAGCTTGGCCCCAGTTATGTACTGGGCCGTACGCACTACCCTATGTAGCGCCTTTCGGTCGGATGCCGAGCAGTTGCCATACCAGGCGGTGATGCAACCGGTCAGGATGCTCTCGATGGTGCAGCTGTAGAACTTTTTGAGGATCTGGGGACCCATGCCAAATCTTTTCAGTCTCCTGAGGGGGAAGAGGCGTTGTGCCCTCTTCACAACTTTCTTGGTGTGTTTGGATCATGTAGTGTATATCATTGTAGGTGGAATCGGGAATTTAACCCAGGTCTCCGGGGGGGAAGCACACATTTGCTTGGTGCTAGGAGTGTTGCTCATATTACCACAGCTTTGCAGGGTAACTATTATTATGAATCTTGTTTCCAGGTGACTACCTCATGAAGCTGGTTGAGAGAATGCCAAGAGTGTCACGATTCTCTAAAGCAGAACCCAGAAGCAGACCAGGACAAGGTGAGTTGAATGAAGGTGAGTATTTATTTAAAGACTTAAATGTGGAAGCAGGAGAATCCAGGTGACGGAGCTGGCAGTGGAGGTGAGTTGGTGGGTGTGAATGGGCAGATCCAATGATGTTTCTGAAGCCACAGACGTCCAGGCAGCGGTGGAGTGAATGGGCAGATCCAATGATGTCTCTGAAGCCACAGACGACCAGGCAGCGGTGGAGTGAATGGGCAGATCCAATGATGTCTCTGAAGCCACAGACGTCCAGGCAGCGGTGGAGTGAATGTTCCGGAAGAGTAACAGTAGACAGAGTAAAGGAAGGTGAGTTCACAGCGAGCAGAAAGTAACAAAACAGCAAAACTAACTCTTAGTAATCTGAGGCTGATACGCAGGCACAACATACTGTTCATGGCTAACGATCCGGCAGGGAGTGGATGTCAGGTCAGAGCTTAAGAAGTGGAGAGGTGATGATCAGAACCAGGTGTGCAGATAGCTGATGAGATGCAGGTGCGGGTAATGGAGAGATCTCCCGCCAAGCTTCGTCGCCCGGCAACCAGACAGGGTGCGTTCAGGAAACTCAGGAAAAAAACTCCAGGACAGAAAACAGGCAACTCCGGCAGAAACCAACTCAGGAAGCGGGATTCATGACAAAGAGTGTGCAAGCTGTCATCAAGGAAAAGGGTGGCTACTTTGAAGAATCTCAAATATAAAATATATTTTGATTTGTTTAACACTTTTTTGGTATGTGTTATTTCATCGTTTTGATGTCTTCACTATTATTCTACAATAGTAAAATAGTAAAAATAAAGAAAAACCCTTGAATGAGTAGCTTTTGACTGGTACTGCATATTTAAGCAATTGACAACGTGTAAATGTTACATAAAGGGTTTTGTTTTAAATATAAAAAATGTGTAGCAAAGGCGTTTTAGATAGTTCGTTAAGAGATAAAGTTGGTCTTTGGAATCTGCCATGAGTGGAGGTAGTTGGCTTGAGTTGAATTAAAATTCAGGGAATTGGTCTATAGAGGGAATTGAATTATGTGATTGTTATGGCAGAATATTAATTAGGGATTGTAGTTTTGAATTGACTGAGAATTTGAATTTGAGATGGAATTTAATTGAGAGAACTGTTGAGGCAGAATATTGAATTAGGAATTGACTCCAACCCTGACAACCACACAAACACAGCCCCCCCACACCCACCGGTGTTGAGGTCTCCATCGCTGAGGGTCTCCAGGATGTTGTTCATGGCTCACCCCCTCACACCTAGCCCTATCCCTAGCCCCAGCACCAGTACCCACCGGTGTTGAGGTCTCCATCGCTGAGGGTCTCCAGGATGTTGTTCATGGCTCCCATATAGAAGATGAGGCGGAGCTTAGTGATGGACATGGTGACCAGAGAGAGGATGAAGAGAGGACTGATGATGCTCTGCATGAACGACTGGGCTGCAGGAGAGTAAGGGAGGGATGGAGAGAGAGAGGGGGGGGAGAGGAGAGAGAGGGAGGGGGGGAGAGGAGAGAGAGGGAGGGGGGGAGAGGAGAGAGAGAGAGAGAGAGAGAGAGAGAGAGAGAGAGAGAGAGAGAGAGAGAGAGAGAGAGAGAGAGAGGGGGGGAGAGGAGAGAGAGAGGAGAGAGAGAGGAGAGAGAAGGAGAGAGAGAGAGAGAGAGAGAGAGAGAGAGAGAGAGAGGGAGGGGGGAGAGGAGAGAGAGAGAGAGAGAGGAGAGAGAGAGAGGAGAGAGAGGAGAGAGAGAGGGGGGAGAGGAGAGGTGTTTCAAATGTGTTCAAGGTTGTTGTTGTATTATTGTGGGGGCGATAGTATGACATTGGTTGAAGCTCAGTGTTAAATTCAATGACAAATTCGCAAATCAACTTGATTGGAAGTACACAACACACTCTCGTCATGAGCCGTCCGGCCGTTACCAAGCACCACATGCCAGATTTTTAACAGGATCATTAGCAATTTCGTTTTCTGTGTATTTTCTGGGCCCACCTAGTTTAAATTCTAGACATCGGATTAAAATGAGACTATAGCATTCATAAAGTGACCATTGGATAAAATACATTTGTAGGTGTAACAGTTTTTATTTAATTTCTAATTTATCGCTCTCACGTGCTCATTTCTGTCCATTAAGAACCAACAATGTGCTACTTTGTTGTGGCATTTCTGACGCTGACATCTTTTCAGCCGAATCTCAGAGTTCTAAAACCGGACAAAATAACTTGAGTTTGGCCACAGCGCTAGTAGCTAGCTAACACCAGTCAGATGAGAGGCGAGCTACAAGCAAAGGAAGCTAGCTATATTTAGCTATGGAAGGATTTTCACATGGCTGATGTCATCTGTGTAAACTGTTGGCCTTGACACTTGTGTGTAATGAGAGCACAAACAAATAAGCACAAATAAGATAGTGAATGTCCTTGGCTGTTATTGCCAGTTAGCTAGCCAACTAACGTTAGACAGTAATATTAGCTAGCCAGTTAGCTAGCCAACTAACGTTAGACAGTAATATTAGCTAGCTAGTTAGCTAGCCAACTAACGTTAGACAGTAATATTAGCTAGCCAGTTAGCTAGCCAACTAACGTTAGACAGTAATATTAGCTAGCTAGTTAGCTAGCCAACTAACGTTAGACAGTAATATTAGCTAGCTAGTTAGCTAGCCAACTAACGTTAGACAGTAATATTAGCTAGCCAGTTAGCTAGCCAACTAACGTTAGACAGTAATATTAGCTAGCCAGTTAGCTAGCCAACTAACGTTAGACAGTAATATTAGCTAGCCAGTTAGCTAGCCAACTAACGTTAGACAGTAATATTAGCTAGCCAGTTAGCTAGCCAACTAACGTTAGACAGTAATATTAGCTAGCTAGTTAGCTAGCCAACTAACGTTAGACAGTAATATTAGCTAGCCAGTTAGCTAGCCAACTAACGTTAGACAGTAATATTAGCTAGCCAGTTAGCTAGCCAACTAACGTTAGACAGTAATATTAGCTAGCCAGTTAGCTAGCCAACTAACGTTAGACAGTAATATTAGCTAGCTAGTTAGCTAGCCAACTAACGTTAGACAGTAATATTAGCTAGCCAGTTAGCTAGCCAACTAACGTTAGACAGTAATATTAGCTAGCCAGTTAGCTAGCCAACTAACGTTAGACAGTAATATTAGCTAGCCAGTTAGCTAGCCAACTAACGTTAGACAGTAATATTAGCTAGCCAGTTAGCTAGCCAACGAACGTTAGACAGTAATATTAGCTAGCCAGTTAGCTAGCCAACTAACGTTAGACAGTAATATTAGCTAGCCAGTTAGCTAGCCAACGAACGTTAGACAGTAATATTAGCTAGCCAGTTAGCTAGCCAACTAACGTTAGACAGTAATATTAGCTAGCTAGTTAGCTAGCCAACTAACGTTAGACAGTAATATTAGCTAGCCAGTTAGCTAGCCAACTAACGTTAGACAGTAATATTAGCTAGCTAGTTAGCTAGCCAACTAACGTTAGACAGTAATATTAGCTAGCTAGTTAGCTAGCCAACTAACGTTAGACAGTAATATTAGCTAGCTACACACCAATAAAGCTGTAATGTTAGCTGTATGGACAAATCGTGCACTGGCACAACTCAATGTTGACAATACATCCCACATTCTTCCACAAAGCACAGCTAGCTATAGCTAGCTAGCTAGCTAAGTAAAGTTCATAGTCAACACCAAACATTGAGAAACTGACATGCTGTTAATGTATAATACATGCAATGGGCATTGCTCATCTAACGTTAACGCTGGCTAACATTACTCCATACACTTGTCAATCTGGCTTGCTTAGCAATGTAGCTAGCTAGCCGACGCTACAGCCCTTACTTTATGCATTAATTCAGTACACTCCCTCTGTCAATGCAATTTTCTTCTTGTCAATAATCAAAATTTGCGCTGACTGACTAACACAGTGTCAATTTCCTTTTCAATGTATTCCCGAAAACCTGAAGTCGCCGTCATTGCTAGCTTGTGCGACCATTGCGCAGTCAACATAAAACGCCATGCTTGCCAACTTGATTAGCTATGTGACTGTTTTCAACACAGCAACTGTTTTATACTTTATTTTTAATTTTTTTTACCAAGCAAGAGAAATAAACGTTCAATCAGTACTGAGTGAATGAACAAGATAAAGATTGTGCAACACTATCCATTTAAATAGTATGCGTTCATGACAGGGTTTGTAGCGTGATGGTTAACGCCACCGCCCCTGGGATCTGAAGGTCCTGGGTTTGCCTCTCGGAGGAGATAGTTTGGTCACTCTCTTTCATGTATAGTTTTGACACCCCCCCTTGCCCAGTCCTGGCTTATTTTCAAATATTAGGTGGCTCTTAAAAGAGCATCGTTGCGAGGCAGTGGAGTGTGGTGTGTGGACTACTGTGTGTCGGCAGGTAGCTTAGTGGGTAAGAGCGTTGTGCCAGTAACCGAAAGGTCGCTGGTTCTAATCCCCGAGCCGACTAGGTGAAAAATCTGTCGATGTGCCCTTAAGCAAGGCACTTAACCCTAATTGCTCCTGTAAGTCGCTCTGGATAAGAGCGTCTGCTAAATGACTAAAATGTAAAATGTGTCTACGGGAGAGAACGATGGAGACTGGAAAGACCAACTCAAGGAATACGGCAGATGCACTCTGGTACGGTACGCCCCAGGGATACACTGCTTAATGCCTGGGTGGAGGATTGTGTTCCCTGAAATGTGTACACCAGCTGATTGAGGGAGCACCGGGCCCTCTCTATGTATTTTGTTTATCTTCTGGTCCCACTGGAACATCCAGCTGCACGACATCAGAGAAGACATCCGTCGGTCCTGGGAAACATTTGGATGACCACCTCTAAATCCGCACATCTGCCTCACCAGTGACGTCCCCTTGGTGCATCCCATGTTGTTTCCACCGAGGTAGATGACTAGAATGTCAGGGGGGGAAAGTAGCACCGCCCCTATGCTGGAGCAGAACAC
>NW_028160441.1:85000-86825 GCF_964263955.1 Coregonus lavaretus | reverse complement strand
GAGAGGAGAGGGGGAAGGGGATGGAGAGGAGAGGAGAAGAGATAGGGAGGGGGGTGGAGAGGAGAAGAGGAGAGAGGGGGATGGAGAGGAGAGGAGAGGAGAGGAGAAGAGAGAGGGAGGGGGATGGAGGAGAGAGGAGAGAGTGGGAGGGGGATGGAGAGGAGAAGAGATGAGGGGGATGGAGAGGAGAGGAGAAGAGAGAGGGAGAGGGATGGAGAGGAGAAGAGAGAGGGAGAGGGATGGAGAGGAGAGAGAGGAGAGGGGATGGAGAGGAGAGGAGAAGAGAGGAGAGGGTGATGGAGAGGAGAGGAGAAGAGAGGAGAGGGGGATGGAGAGGAGAGGAGAGGGGGATGGAGAGGAGAGGAGAGGGGGATGGAGAGGAGAGGAGAAGAGAGAGGGAGAGGGATGGAGAGGAGAAGAGAGGAGGGGGATGGAGAGGAGAGGAGAAGAGAGGAGAGGGGATGGAGAGGAGAGGAGAGGGGGATGGAGAGGAGAGGAGAGGGGGATGGAGAGGAGAGGAGGGGGATGGAGAGGAGAGGAGAGGGGGATGGAGAGGAGAGGAGAGAGGCAGGGGGATGGAGAGGAGAAGAGGAGAGGGGGATGGAGAGGACAAGAGGAGAGGAGGATGAGAGGAGAGGAGAGGAGAAGAGGAGAGGGGGTAGAGAGGAGAGGGGGATGGAGAGGAGAGGAGAAGAGGAGAGGGGGATGGAGAGGAGAGGGGGATGGAGAGGAGAGAGGGATGGAGAGGAGAGGGGATGGAGAGGAGAGGAGAGGAGAGAGGGAAGGGGATGGAGAGGAGAGGAGAAGAGAGAGGGAGGGGGATGGAGAGGAGAAGAGGGAGAGAGGGGGATGAGAGGAGAGGGGATGGAGAGGAGAGGAGAAGAGAGAGGGAGGGGGATGGAGAGGAGAAAAGGAGAGAGGGGGATGGAGAGGAGAGGGGATGGAGAGGAGAGGAGAGGGGAAGGGGATGGAGAGGAGAGGAGAAGAGATAGGGAGGGGGGTGGAGAGGAGAAGAGGAGAGAGGGGGATGGAGAGGAGAGGAGAGGAGAGGAGAAGAGAGGGGAGGGGGAGGAGAGGAGAGGAGAGTGGGAGGGGGATGGAGAGGAGAGAGATGAGGGGGATGAGAGGAGAGAGAGAGAGGGAGAGGGATGGAGAGGAAGAGAGGAGAGGGGATGGAGAGGAGAGAGAGGAGAGGGTGATGGAGAGGAGAGGAGAAGAGAGGGGAGGGGGAGGAGAGGAGAGGGGGATGGAGAGGAGAGGAGAGGAGGAGAGGAGAGAGGAGAAGGAGGGGGATGGAGAGGAGAGGAGAAGAGAGGAGAGGGGGATGGAGAGGAGATGAGGGGGATGGAGGGGGAGAGAGAGGAGGAGAGGGGGATGGAGAGGAGAGGAGAGAGGCAGGGGGATGGGAGAGGAGAGGGGGATGGAGAGGACAAGAGGAGAGGAGGATGAGAGGAGAGGAGAGGAGAGGGAGAGAGGAGAGGGGGGTAGAGAGGAGAAGGTAGAGAGGAGAGGGGGATGGAGAGGAGAGGAGGAAGAGGAGAGGGGGATGGAGAGGAGAGGGGGATGGAGAGGAGAGAGGGATGGAGAGGACAGGAGAGGGGGATGGACAGGAGAGGGAGAGAGGGATGGACAGGAGAGGAGAGGGGGATGTGGGAGAGGAGAAGAGGAGAGGGGGGTGGAGAGGAGAAGAGGAGAACGGGATGGAGAGGACAAGAGGAGAGGGGGATGGAGAGGACAAGAGGAGAGGGGGATGGAGAGGACAAGAGGAGAGGGGGATGGAGAGGAGAGGAGGAGAGGGGGGGAGGAGAGAGGAGAGGAGAGGGGG
>NW_028160441.1:42500-80000 GCF_964263955.1 Coregonus lavaretus | reverse complement strand
GAGTGTCAGGCCAAACTAAAAGCACACTCACCATGAAGAGGATGGAGGAGATGTTGATGAGGTACCCAGGCAGACGGTCCCTCCAGGTCAGCTTCTCCACACCACTCTGGTTAGAGACACATTAAGAACACAAGCACCTGTAGAGCCAATAGAGACCAAAAAAGACCAGTAGAGAACAGTAGAGGCCAAGAGAGACCCAATATAGACCAGTAGAGGCCAGTAGAGACCAGTAGAAGCCAAGATATAGTAGAGGCAAAAAGAAGCCAGTAGAGACCAGTAGAAGCCAGTAGAAGCCAAGATAGAACAGTAGACACCAGTAAAGACCAAGAAAGATCACTGAGACAGGACTGCTGTTTGGACACTAACCACTTTTCCACTGAGACAGGACTGCGGTTTGCCGACTAAACAATGTTACACTGAGACAAGACTGCTGTTTGGCCACTAACCAATGTTCCACTGAGCTGGAAAGGACTGCTGTTTGGCCACTAACCAATGTTCCACTGAGAAAGGACTGCTGTTTGACCACTAACCAATGTTCCACTGAGCTGGAAAGGACTGCTGTTTGGCCACTAACCAATGTTCCACTGAGACAGGACTGCTGTTTGGACACTAAACAATGTTCCACTGAGACAGGACTGCTGTTTCAAATCACATAAAATATATACAGGGGGGTACCGGTGCAGAGTCAATGTGTAATAACAGTAGGGAGGCTATATATACAGGGGGGTACCGGTGCAGAGTCAATGTGTAATAACAGTAGGGAGGCTATATATACAGGGGGGTACCGGTGCAGAGTCAATGTGTACCCTGAGTCCTGAGTGGCGCAGTGGTCTAAGGCTGAGCTATAGCTAGCAGTGCCACTAGAGATCCTGGTTCGAATCCAGGCTCTGTCGCAGCCGGCCGCGACCGGGAGACTCACGGGCAGCGCACAATTGGGATGTAGCTCAGTTGATAGAGCATGGCGTTTGCAACGCCAGGGTTGTGGGTTCAATTCCCACGGGGGACCAGTATGAAAAATATATATATATGTATTCACTAACTGTAAGTCGCTCTGGATAAGAGCGTCTGCTAAATGACTAAAATGTAAATGTAAATGTAATAACAGTAGGGAGGCTATATATACAGGGGGGTACCGGTGCAGAGTCAATGTGTAATAACAGTAGGGAGGCTATATATACAGGGGGGTACCGGTACAGAGTCAATGTGTAATAACAGTAGGGAGGCTATATATACAGGGGGGTACCGGTGCAGAGTCAATGTGTAATAACAGTAGGGAGGCTATATATACAGGAGGGTACCGGTGCAGAGTCAATGTGTAATAACAGTAGGGAGGCTATATATACAGGGGGGTACCGGTGCAGAGTCAATGTGTAATAACAGTAGGGAGGCTATATATACAGGGGGGTACCGGTGCAGCGTCAATGTGTAATAACAGTAGGGAGGCTATATATACAGGGGGGGCACCGGTGCAGAGTCAATGTGTAATAACAGTAGGGAGGCTATATACAGGGGGGTACCGGTGCAGAGTCAATGTGTAATAACAGTAGGGAGGCTATATATACAGGGGGGTACCGGTGCAGAGTCAATGTGTAATAACAGTAGGGAGGCTATATATACAGGGGGGTACCGGTGCAGAGTCAATGTGTAATAACAGTAGGGAGGCTATATATACAGGGGGGTACCGGTGCAGAGTCAATGTGTAATAACAGTAGGGAGGCTATATATACAGGGGGGTACCGGTGCAGCGTCAATGTGTAATAACAGTAGGGAGGCTATATATACAGGGGGGTACCGGTGCAGCGTCAATGTGTAATAACAGTAGGGAGGCTATATATACAGGAGGGTACCGGTGCAGAGTCAATGTGTAATAACAGTAGGGAGGCTATATATACAGGGGGGTACCGGTACAGAGTCAATGTGTAATAACAGTAGGGAGGCTATATATACAGGGGGGTACCGGTGCAGAGTCAATGTGTAATAACAGTAGGGAGGCTATATATACAGGGGGGTACCGGTGCAGAGTCAATGTGTAATAACAGTAGGGAGGCTATATATACAGGGGGGTACCGGTGCAGAGTCAATGTGTAGTAACAGTAGGGAGGCTATATATACAGGGGGGTACCGGTGCAGCGTCAATGTGTAATAACAGTAGGGAGGCTATATATACAGGGGGGGTACCGGTGCAGAGTCAATGTGTAATAACAGTAGGGAGGCTATATATACAGGGGGGTACCGGTGCAGAGTCAATGTGTAATAACAGTAGGGAGGCTATATATACAGGGGGGTACCGGTGCAGAGTCAATGTATAATAACAGTAGGGAGGCTATATATACAGGGGGGTACCGGTGCAGAGTCAATGTGTAATAACAGTAGGGAGGCTATATATACAGGGGGGGTACCGGTGCAGAGTCAATGTGTAATAACAGTAGGGAGGCTATATATACAGGGGGGTACCGGTGCAGAGTCAATGTGTAATAACAGTAGGGAGGCTATATATACAGGGGGGTACCGGTGCAGAGTCAATGTGTAATAACAGTAGGGAGGCTATATATACAGGGGGGTACCGGTGCAGAGTCAATGTGTAATAACAGTAGGGAGGCTATATATACAGGGGGGTACCGGTACAGAGTCAATGTGTAATAACAGTAGGGAGGCTATATATACAGGGGGGTACCGGTGCAGAGTCAATGTGTAATAACAGTAGGGAGGCTATATATACAGGGGGGTACCGGTGCAGAGTCAATGTGTAATAACAGTAGGGAGGCTATATATACAGGGGGGTACCGGTGCAGAGTCAATGTGTAATAACAGTAGGGAGGCTATATATACAGGGGGGTACCGGTGCAGAGTCAATGTGTAATAACAGTAGGGAGGCTATATATACAGGGGGGTACCGGTACAGAGTCAATGTGTAATAACAGTAGGGAGGCTATATATACAGGGGGGTACCGGTGCAGAGTCAATGTGTAATAACAGTAGGGAGGCTATATATACAGGGGGGTGCCGGTGCAGAGTCAATGTGCGGGGGCACCGGCTAATTGAGGTAGTTGAGGTAATATGTACATGTGGGTAGAGTTAAAGTGACTATGCATTAATAATTAACAGAGTAGCAGCAGCGTAAAAATATTGGGTGGGGGTGGGGGGGCAGTGCAAATAGTCCAGGTAGCCAATTGATTAGATGTTCAGGAGTCTTATGTCTTGGGGGTATAAGCTGTTGAGAAGCCTTTTGGACCTAGACTTGGCGCTCCGGTACCGCTTGCCGTGCGGTAGCAGAGAGAACAGTCTATGACTAGGGTGGCTGGAGTCTTTGACAATTTTGAGGGCCTTCCTCTGACACCGCCTGGTATAGAGGTCCTGGATGGCAGGAAGCTTGGCCCCAGTGATGTACTGGGCCGTACGCACTACCCTCTGTAGTGCCTTGCGGTCGGAGGCCGAGCAGTTGCCATACCAGGCGGTGATGCAACCAGTCAGGATGCTCTCGATGGTGCAGCTGTAGAACATTTTGAGGATCTGAGGACCCATGCCAAATCTTTTCAGTCTCCTGAGGTGGAATAGGCTTTGTCGTGCCCTCTTCACGACTGTCTTGGTGTGTTTGGACCATGATAGTTTGTTGGTGATGTGGACACCAAGGAACTTGAAGCTCTCAACCTGTTCCACTACAGCCCCGTCGATGAGAATGGGGGCGTGCTCGGTCCTCTTTTTTTTCCTGTAGTCCACAATCATCTCCTTTGTCTTGGTCACGTTGAGGGAGAGGTTGTTATCCTGGCACCACACAGCCAGGTTTCTGACCTTCTCCCTATAGGCTATGTCATTGTTGTCGGTGATCAGGCCTACCACTGTTGTGTCATCGGCAAACTTAATGATGGTGTTGGAGTTGTACCTGGCCATACAGTCATGGGTGAACAGGGAGTACAGGAGGGGACTGAGCACGCACCCCTGAGGGGTCCCCATGTTGAGGATCAGTGTGGCAGATGTGTTGTTACCTACCCTTACCACCTGGGGGCGGCCCGTCAGGAAATCCAGGATCCAGTTGCAGAGGGAGGTGTTTAGTCCCAGGATCCTTAGCTTAGTGATGAGCTTTGAGGGCACTATGGTGTTGAACGCTGAGCTGTAGTCAATGAATAGCATTCTCACGTAGGTGTTCCTCTTGTCCAGGTGGGAAAGGGCAGTGTGGAGTGCAATAGAGATTGCATCATCTGTGGATCTGTTGGGGCGGTATGCAAATTGGAGTGGGTCTAGGGTTTCTGGGATAATGGTGTTGATGTGAGCCATGACCAGCCTTTCAAAGCACTTCATGGCTACAGACGTCAGTGCTACGGGTCGGTAGTCATTTAGGCAGGTTATCTTAGTGTCCTTGAGCACGGGGACTATGTTGGTCTGCTTGAAACATGTTGGTATTACAGACTCAGTCAGGGACATGTTGAAAATGTCAGTGAAGACACTTGCCAGTTGGTCAACACATACTCGGTGTACACGTCCTGGTAATCCGTCTGTGAATGTTGACCTGCTTAAAAGTCTTACTGACATCAGCTACAGAGAGCGTGATCACATAGTCATCCAGAACAGCTGGTGCTCTCATGCATGCTTCAGTGTTGCTTGCCTCGAAGCGAGCATAGAAGTGGTTTAGCTCATCTGGTAGGCTTGTGTCACTGGGCAGCTCGCGGCTGTGCTTCCCTTTGTAGTCTGTAATAGTTTTCAAGCCCTGCCACATCCGACGAGCGTCAGAGCCGGTGTAGTACGATTCAATCTTAGTCCTGTATTGACTCTTTGCCTGTTTGATGGTTCGAGGGATTTATTATAAGCGTCAGGGTTAGAGTCCCGCTCCTTGAAAGCGGCAGCTCTACCCTTTAGCTCAGTGCGGATGTTTACTGTAATCCATGGCTTCTGGTTGGGGTATGTACGTACGGTCACTGTGGGGACGACGTCATCGATGCACTTATTGATGAAGCCAGTGACTGATGTGGTGTACTCCTCAATGCTATCTGAAGAATCCCGGAACATGTTCCAGTCTGTGCTAGCAAAACAGTCCTGTAGCTAAGCATCTGCGTCATCTGACCACTTTTTTATTAACCGAGTCACTGGTACTTCCTGCTTTAGTTTTTGCTTATAAGCAGGAATCAGGAGGATAGAGTTATGATCAGATTTGCCAAATGGAGGGTGATGGAGAGCTTTGTATGCGTCTCTTTGTGTGCAGAAAAAAGGCGGTGGTTGTCCCACCCTAAGTAGAATGCACCAATTTGTAAGTCGCTCTGGATAAGAGCGTCTGCTAAATGACTTAAATGTAAAATGAGTAAAGGTGGTCTAGAGTTTTTTTTCCTCTGGTTGCACATTTAACATGCTGGTAGAAATTAGGTAGAACGGATTTAAGTTTCCCTGCATTAAAGTCCCCGGCCACTAGGAGCGCTGCCTGCTTGTAGTGGTAAATAGACAACTATGAAAAATATAGATGAAAACTCTCTTGGTAGATAGTGGGTCTACAGCTTATCATAAGATACTCTACCTCAGGCGAGCAAAACCTCGAGACTTCCTTAGTATTTGATTTTGTGCACCAGCTGTTGTTTACAAATATACACAGACCATCACCCCTTGTCTTACCGGAGTCAGCCGTTCTATCCTGCCGATGTATGTTGTCCATGTCGTCGTTCAGCCACGACTCGGTGAAACATAAGATATTACAGTTTTTAATGTCCCGTTGGTAGGATAACCGTAATCTTAGGTCATCCAATTTGTTTTCCAATGATTGAACATTGGCTAATAGGATTGATGGAAGAGGAAGTTTACTCGCTCACCGTCGGATCCTTACAAGGCACCCCGACCTACGTCCACGATATCTCCGTCTCTTTCTCCTGCGAATGACGGGGATTTGGGCCTTGTCGGGTGTCTGTAGGATATCCTTCGCTTCCGACTCATTGAAGAAAAAATCTTTGTCCAATACGAGGTGAGTAATCGCTGTCCTGATATCCAGAAGCTCTTTTTGGTTATAAGAGACGATGGCAGAAACATTATGTACAAAATAAATTACAAATAACGCGGAAAAACACACATAATAGTACAATTGGTTAGAGGGCTGTAAAACGGCAGCCATCTTCTCCGGTGCCATCCTGGTGTAGCCAATCAAGGTATTGGAGTGGTATTGGCCACTAAACAATGTTCCAATGAGACAGGACTGCTGTTTGGACACTAACCAATGTTCCAATGAGACAGGACTGCCGTTTGGCCACTAACCAATGTTCCAATGAGACAGGACTGCTGTTTGGACACTAACCAATGTTCCAATGAGACAGGACTGCTGTTTGGACACTAACCAATGTTCCAATGAGACAGGACTGCTGTTTGGACACTAACCAATGTTCCAATGAGACAGGATTGCCGTTTGGCCACTAACCAATGTTCCAATGAGACAGGATTGCCGTTTGGTCACTAACCAATGTTCCACTGAGAGATGTCTGCTGTTTGGCCACTAACCAATGTCCTACTGAGCTGGACAATACTGCTGTTTGGCCACTAATCAATGTTCCACTGAACATTAATATCGATTACTGCATTGTAGTGTTTGGAGCTGGCAGAAAGTCATTTCACTGTACTTGTGCACGTGATATTAAAAGTTGAAACATACATACACACACAGACAGTGGTTGTAGATCTCCCAGTGATACAACACTTGGTGAGATCCTAATGTGGACAACAGCACCACCTAGCGCTCAAACCCCACCTAGCTCCCACACACACCACCCATCGCCCACACACACCACACATAATCACCCATCTGTGCAGCATGTGTTTGCGTACCAGAGAAGGAGGTGGCAGGATGAACTGTCCCTCACTGTGGGCAGCTTCAGTTCTGATTCTATTTCAAATGACAAGCAGTGGGGTCACACACACACACAAACAAACAATTCTCTCTACGTGTTGTGAAAGACAAGTGTCTCCTGGGGGTTCTCTGTGTGTGGAGCTCAAGTTATTCTGGATGACAGACAGGCAGGAAGTGAAGTGGGTCAGGTTTATATTTGGTTCAACCGTTTGAGAGGAACGAGTCCAACAGAACCTCTCCCTCCATCTCCCCCTCTCCTCCTCCCCTCCCTCTAACTGCAGTAAAAACCTCCCTCTCCACCTCCCTTCCCTCCCTCTCCTCCTCTCGTCTCCTCCTTCCTCATCTCGTCTCCTCCCTCCTCCTCCTCCCTCCCCTCCCTTTAACTGCAGTACAAACCTCCTTCTCCTCCTCCCCTCCCTCCCTCCCTCCTCCCCTCCCTCCTTCCTTCCCTCCCTGCCTCGTCTCTCTCTCTAACTGCAGTAAAAACCTCCCTGTCCTCCCTGGTCTCTGTGTGATGTCAGTAAGACAGGAGCTTAGTGTCCATGCAACCTAACATAGCAGGCCTTTCATTCTGGTCCTGGCTGGGAGGTTCTCTTCTGCACTGTTCAACCAATCCAGTAAATGTGGAGGAGGAGTTAAGATGGAGTGCTTGTTATCATCCAAAAGAGAAAGTTGAGCCACAGGCTCTCTTTCCATTTCCCCTGAAAACTGGATGCATCCGGCATTAAGCACCCCTGCTGAGGGTGGTGGCCATGTGGTCTTGAACTGAAATGAACCCAAAGATACACACACACTATGAGGTCAGGACTCTCTCCTGACACCACCACATCCCTGCCGCTCTCTCTGCATCACACACTCCTCCTTCCTGCAGGCCGCTAAGCCCTTTGGGAAATTACTGCCAGGGGATTTCCTCTGGGCCATATGTCACCACACACACACACACACACACACACACACACACCCCGTTGTATCCAGAGCAGGAAGTTACAGAGTGTACGTGTCCCACAAGGCACCTATTGACAATGTTCTGCCATCTAGTCAGAGCAACATCAGTGGGAAGAGGAGAGGATTATCAGGAGCTGGGTTAAGGTCGGGAGCTGGGTTAAGGTCGGGAGCTGGGTTAAGGTCGGGAGCTGGGTTAAGGTCGGGAGCTGGGTTAAGGTAGGGAGCTGGGTTAAGGTAGGGAGCTGTGTTAAGGTCGGGAGCTGGGTTAAGGTCGGGAGCTGGGTTAAGGTCGGGAGCTGGGTTAAGGTCGGGAGCTGGGTTAAGGTCGGGAGCTGGGTTAAGGTCGGGAGGTGGGTTAAGGTAGGGAGCTGGGTTAAGGTCGGGAGCTGGGTTAAGGTCGGGAGCTGGGTTAAGGTCGGGAGCTGGGTTAAGGTCGGGAGCTGGGTTAAGGTCGGGAGCTGGGTTAAGGTCGGGAGCTGGGTTAAGGTAGGGAGCTGGGTTAAGGTCGGGAGCTGGGTTAAGGTCGGGAGCTGGGTTAAGGTAGGGAGCTGGGTTAAGGTAGGAAGCTGGGTTAAGGTCTGGAGCTGGGTTAAGGTCGGGAGCTGGGTTAAGGTCTGGAGCTGGGTTAAGGTCGGGAGCTGGGTTAAGGTCGGGAGCTGGGTTAAGGTCGGGAGCTGGGTTAAGGTCGGGAGCTGGGTTAAGGTAGGGAGCTGGGTTAAGGTCGGGAGCTGGGTTAAGGTCGGGAGCTGGGTTAAGGTCGGGAGCTGGGTTAAGGTAGGGAGCTGGGTTAAGGTCGGGAGCTAAGGTAGGGAGCTGGGTTAAGGTCGGAGCTGGGTTAAGGTCGGGAGCTGGGTTAAGGTCGGGAGCTGGGTTAAGGTCGGGAGCTGGGTTAAGGTCGGGAGCTAAGGTCGGGAGCTGGGTTAAGGTCGGGAGCTGGGTTAAGGTAGGGAGCTGGGTTAAGGTCGGGAGCTGGGTTAAGGTCGGGAGCTGGGTTAAGGTCGGGAGCTGGGTTAAGGTAGGGAGCTGGGTTAAGGTAGGGAGCTGGGTTAAGGTAGGGAGCTGGGTTAAGGTAGGGAGCTGGGTTAAGGTCGGGAGCTGGGTTAAGGTCGGGAGCTGGGTTAAGGTCGGGAGCTGGGTTAAGGTAGGGAGCTGGGTTAAGGTCGGGAGCTGGGTTAAGGTCGGGAGCTGGGTTAAGGTCGGGAGCTGGGTTAAGGTCGGGAGCTGGGTTAAGGTCGGGAGCTGGGTTAAGGTAGGGAGCTGGGTTAAGGTAGGGAGCTGGGTTAAGGTAGGGAGCTGGGTTAAGGTCGGGAGCTGGGTTAAGGTCGGGAGCTGGGTTAAGGTAGGGAGCTGGGTTAAGGTCGGGAGCTGGGTTAAGGTCGGGAGCTGGGTTAAGGTCGGGAGCTGGGTTAAGGTCGGGAGCTGGGTTAAGGTCGGGAGCTGGGTTAAGGTAGGGAGCTGGGTTAAGGTAGGGAGCTGGGTTAAGGTAGGGAGCTGGGTTAAGGTAGGGAGCTGGGTTAAGGTCGGGAGCTGGGTTAAGGTCGGGAGCTGGGTGAAGCTGGGATAGAATCTGCTGTGTTAAACCAGGCCACAGTATTGCTCATTGTCCTTCCTTTCTAGTCAGTTAGTCAAGCCATGTTTCTGTTTGAGTCTGTAGTCAGTTAGTCAAGCCATGTTTCTGTTTGAGTCTGTAAGCTCCAGCCACACAGCCTCTCCTCAGTCTCACAGCCTCTCCTCAGTTTCACAGCCTCTCCTCAGTCTCACAGCCTCTCCTCAGTCTCACAGCCTCTCCTCAGTCTCTCAGCCTCTCCTCAGTCTCTCAGCCTCTCCTCAGTCTCTCAGCCTCTCCTCAGTCTCTCAGCCTCTCCTCAGTCTAACAGCCTCTCCTCAGTCTCACAGCCTCTCCTCAGTCTCACAGCCTCTCCTCAGTCTCACAGCCTCTCCTCAGTCTCACAGCCTCTCTTCAGTCTCACAGCCTCTCCTCAGTCTCACAGCCTCTCCTCAGTCTCACAGCCTCTCCTCAGTCTCACAGCCTCTCCTCAGTCTCACAGCCTCTCCTCAGTCTCACAGCCTCTCCTCAGTCTCACAGCCTCTCCTCAGTCTCACAGCCTCTCCTAAGTCTCACAGCCTCTCCTAAGTCTCACAGCCTCTCCTAAGTCTCACAGCCTCTCCTCAGTCTCTCAGCCTCTCTTCAGTCTCACAGCCTCTCTTCAGTCTCACAGCCTCTCCTCAGTCTCACAGCCTCTCTTCAGTCTCACAGCCTCTCCTCAGTCTCACAGCCTCTCTTCAGTCTCACAGCCTCTCCTCAGTCTCACAGCCTCTCTTCAGTCTCACAGCCTCTCTTCCAACTAACTACTGGGACATGATAAATGGAGGACAGAGGAATCTGGGACAGGAGAGCTAAAACCGAACACAGAGAGCTAAAACTGTCTGATATTCTGAAGTACTGCTGTTCACTAACTGTTGGTCAAATAGAGAGTTCCTCAGAGTGTCTGTCTGCCTGCCTGCCTGTCTGTCTAGAAGCAATAGGAGAAGGGAGAGGATGAGCAGGAAGAGGAAGAGGAAGAGAAGCAGGCAGAGGAGAAGAAGAGGAGGATGAGGAGTGGAGTGTTACCGTCCCAGTGTTCATAGCAGACAGTAACTTCTGTCTCCATCTGTCTTTCCCTGCTGCCACGTCCTCCTCACGCTGCACAGGCTGCAACAGAGAGCACGGCTGAACACAGGACACACACACACCTTCCCACCCTCCAACCAGCACGGCTGAACACAGGACACACACACACCTTCCCACCCTCCAACCAGCACGGCTGAACACAGGACACACACACACCTTCCCACCCTCCAACCAGCAGGGCTGAACACAGGACACACCTTCCCACCCTCCAACCAGCACGGCTGAACACAGGACACAGGACACACACACACACCTTCCCACCCTCCAACCAGCACGGCTGAACACAGGACACACCTTCCCACCCTCCAACCAGCACGGCTGAACACAGGACACACACACCTTCCCACCCTCCAACCAGCACGGCTGAACACAGGACACACACACACCTTCCCACCCTCCAACCAGCACGGCTGAACACAGGACACACACACACCTTCCCACCCTCCAACCAGCACGGCTGAACACAGGACACACACACACCTTCCCACCCTCCAACCAGCACGGCTGAACACAGGACACACACACACCTTCCCACCCTCCAACCAGCACGGCTGAACACAGGACACACACACACCTTCCCACCCTCCAACCAGCACGGCTGAACACAGGACACACACCTTCCCACCCACCAACCAGCACGGCTGAACACAGGACACACACCTTCCCACCCTCCAACCAGCACGGCTGAACACAGGACACAGGACACACACACACACCTTCCCACCCTCCAACCAGCACGGCTGAACACAGGACACACCTTCCCACCCTCCAACCAGCACGGCTGAACACAGGACACACACACACCTTCCCACCCTCCAACCAGCACGGCTGAACACAGGACACACCTTCCCACCCTCCAACCAGCACGGCTGAACACAGGACACACACACACACACCTTCCCACCCTCCAACCAGCACGGCTGGACACAGGACACACACACACCTTCCCACCCTCCAACCAGCACGGCTGAACACAGGACACACACACACACCTTCCCACCCTCCAACCAGCGCGGCTGAACACAGGACACACACACACCTTCCCACCCTCCAACCAGCACGGCTGAACACAGGACACACACACACCTTCCCACCCTCCAACCAGCACGGCTGGACACAGGACACACACACACCTTCCCACCCTCCAACCAGCACGGCTGAACACAGGATACACACCTTCCCACCCTCCAACCAGCACGGCTGAACACAGGACACACACCTTCCCACCCTCCAACCAGCACGGCTGAACACAGGACACACACCTTCCCACCCACCAACCAACACGAATGAACACAGGACACACACCTTCCCACCCACTACCCAACAGTGGTTAGTATCATGGTATGACGGTAACATCCCAGTATGTTGAATCAGCACAATGTGTTGCTGTGAAGACATGGGGCTGCTCCAACAGGACTGGAGAGAGACAGGCAGGCAGTCCGGCTGACAGAGGCTCCACTTCCTCTCCTCCTTATTCACTCACTTTCTACTGTATCATCCCCCTCTTCCTCAACTCAGTCAACCTGGGCGTTCTACTGTAGCGTCCCCCTCTATGTCAACTCAGTCACCCTGGCAGTTCTACTGTAGCGTCCCCCTCTATGTCAACTCAGTCACCCTGGGCGTTCTACTGTAGCATCCCCCTCTATGTCAACTCAGTCACCCTGGGCGTTCGACTGTAGCGTCCCCCTCTTCCTCAACTCAGTCACCCTGGGCGTTCTACTGTAGCATCCCCCTCTTCCTCAACTCAGTCACCCTGGGCGTTCTACTGTAGCGTCCCCCTCTATGTCAACTCAGTCACCCTGGGCGTTCTACTGTAGCGTTCCCCTCTATGTCAACTCAGTCACCCTGGGCGTTCTACTGTAGCATCCCCCTCTATGTCAACTCAGTCACCCTGGGCGTTCTACTGTAGCGTCCCCCTCTATGTCAACTCAGTCACCCTGGGCATTCTACTGTAGCATCCCCATCTATGTCAACTCTGTCACCCTGGGCGTTCTACTGTAGCGTCCCCCTCTATGTCAACTCAGTCACCCTGGGCGTTCTACTGTAGCGTCCCCCTCTATGTCAACTCAGTCACCCTGGGCGTTCTACTGTAGCATCCCCCTCTATGTCAACTCAGTCACCCTGGGTGTTCTACTGTAGCGTCCCCCTCTATGACAACTCAGTCACCCTGGGAGTTCTACTGTAGCATCCCCCTCTTCCTCAACTCAGTCACCCTGGGCGTTCTACTGTAGCGTCCCCCTCTATGTCAACTCAGTCACCCTGGGCGTTCTACTGTAGCATCCCCCTCTTCCTCAACTCAGTCACCCTGGGCGTTTTACTGTAGCGTCCCCCTCTATGTCATCTCAGTCACCCAGGGCGTTCTACTGTAGCGTCCCCCTTTATGTCAACTCAGTCACCCTGGGCGTTCTACTGTATCATCCCCCTCTATGTCAACTCAGTCACCCTGGGCGTTCTACTGTAGCGTCCCCCTCTTCCTCAACTCAGTCACCCTGGGCGTTCTACTGTAGCGTTCCCCTCTATGTCAACTCAGTCACCCTTGGCTTTGTACTGTAGCATCCCCCTCTTCCTCAACTCAGTCACCCTGGGCGTTCTACTGTAGCATCCCCTCTATGTCAACTCAGTCACCCAGGGCGTTCTACTGTAGCGTCCCCCTCTATGTCAACTCAGTCACCCTGGGCGTTCTACTGTAGCATCCCCCTCTATGTCAACTCAGTCACCCTGGGCGTCCTACTGTAGCATCCCCCTCTATGTCAACTCAGTCACCCTGGGCGTTCTACTGTAGCATCCCCCTCTATGTCAACTCAGACACCCTGAGCGTTCTACTGTAGCGTCCCCCTCTATGTCAACTCAGTCACCCTGGGCGTCCTACTGTAGCGTCCCCCTCTATGTCACCTCAGTCACCCTGGGCATTCTACTGTAGCATCCCCCTCTATGTCAACTCAGTCACCCTGGGCGTTCTACTGTAGCGTCCCCCTCTATGTCAACTCAGTCACCCTGGGCATTCTACTGTAGCGTCCCCCTCTATGTCAACTCAGTCACCCTGGGCGTTCTACTGTAGCATCCCCCTCTATGTCAACTCAGTCACCCTGGGTGTTCTACTGTAGCGTCCCCCTCTATGACAACTCAGTCACCCTGGGAGTTCTACTGTAGCATCCCCCTCTTCCTCAACTCAGTCACCCTGGGCGTTCTACTGTAGCGTCCCCCTCTATGTCAACTCAGTCACCCTGGGCGTCCTACTGTAGCATCCCCCTCTATGTCAACTCAGTCACCCTGGGCGTTCTACTGTAGCATCCCCCTCTACGTCAACTCAGTCACCCTGGGCGTTCTACTGTAGCATCCCCCTCTACGTCAACTCAGTCACCCTGGGCGTTCTACTGTAGCGTCCCCCTCTATGTCAACTCAGTCACCCTGGGCGTTCTACTGTAGCGTCCCCCTCTATGTCAACTCAGTCACCCTGGGCGTTCTACTGTAGCATCCCCCTCTTCCTCAACTCAGTCACCCTGGGCGTTCTACTGTAGCGTCCCCCTTTATGTCAACTCAGTCACCCTGGGCGTTCTACTGTAGCGTCCCCCTCTTCCTCAACTCAGTCACCCTGGGCGTTCTACTGTAGCATCCCCCTCTTCCTCAACTCAGTCACCCTGGGCGTTCTACTGTAGCGTCCCCCTCTATGTCAACTCAGTCACCCTGGGCGTTCTACTGTAGCATCCCCCTCTATGTCAACTCAGTCACCCTGGGCGTTCTACTGTAGCATCCCCTCTATGTCAACTCAGTCACCCAGGGCGTTCTACTGTAGCGTCCCCCTCTATGTCAACTCAGTCACCCTGGGCGTGCTATTGTAGCATCCCCCTCTATGTCAACTCAGTCACCCTGGGCGTTCTACTGTAGCGTCCCCCTCTATTTCAACTCAGTCACCCTGGTAGTTCTACTGAATCATCCCCCTCTATGTCAACTCAGTCACCCTGGGCGTTCTACTGTAGCATCCCCCTCTATATCAACTCAGTCACCCTGGTAGTTCTACTGAATCATCCCCCTCTATGTCAACTCAGTCACCCTGGGCGTTCTACTGTAGCATCCCCCTCTTCCTCAACTCAGTCACCCTGGGCGTTCTACTGTAGCATCCCCCTCTATGTCAACTCAGTCACCCTGGGCGTTCTACTGTAGCGTCCCCCTCTATGTCAACTCAGTCACCCTGGGCGTTCTACTGTAGCATCCCCCTCTACGTCAACTCAGTCACCCTGGGCGTTCTACTGTAGCGTCCCCCTCTACGTCAACTCAGTCACCCTGGGCGTTCTACTGTAGCGTCCCCCTCTATGTCAACTCAGTCACCCTGGGCGTTCTACTGTAGCGTCCCCCTCTATGTCAACTCAGTCACCCTGGGCGTTCTACTGTAGCATCCCCCTCTTCCTCAACTCAGTCACCCTGGGCGTTCTACTGTAGCGTCCCCCTCTATGTCAACTCAGTCACCCTGGGCGTTCTACTGTAGCGTCCCCCTCTATGTCAACTCAGTCACCCTGGGCGTGCTACTGTAGCATCCCCCTCTATGTCAACTCAGTCACCCTGGGAGTTGTACTGTAGCATCCCCCTCTATGTCAACTCAGTCACCCAGGGCATTCTACTGTAGCGTCCCCCTCTATGTCAACTCAGTCACCCTGGGCGTTCTACTGTAGCATCCCCCTCTATGTCAACTCAGTCACCCTGGGCGTTCTACTGTAGCGTTCCCCTCTATGTCAACTCAGACACCCTGAGCGTTCTACTGTAGCGTCCCCCTCTATGTCAACTCAGTCACCCTGGGCGTCCTACTGTAGCGTCCCCCTCTATGTCACCTCAGTCACCCTGGGCATTCTACTGTAGCATCCCCCTCTATGTCAACTCAGTCACCCTGGGCGTTCTACTGTAGCGTCCCCCTCTATGTCAACTCAGTCACCCTGGGCGTTCTACTGTAGCATCCCCCTCTATGTCAACTCAGTCACCCTGGGCTTTCTACTGTAGCATCCCCCTCTATGTCAACTCAGTCACCCTGGGCGTTCTACTGTAGCATCCCCCTCTTCCTCAACTCAGTCACCCTGGGCGTTCTACTGTAGCGTTCCCCTCTATGTCAACTCAGTCACCCTGGGCATTCTACTGTAGCGTCCCCCTCTATGTCAACTCAGTCACCCTGGGCGTTCTACTGTAGCATCCCCCTCTACGTCAACTCAGTCACCCTGGGCGTTCTACTGTAGCATCCCCCTCTACGTCAACTCAGTCACCCTGGGCGTTCTACTGTAGCGTCCCCCTCTATGTCAACTCAGTCACCCTGGGCGTTCTACTGTAGCGTCCCCCTCTATGTCAACTCAGTCACCCTGGGCGTTCTACTGTAGCATCCCCCTCTTCCTCAACTCAGTCACCCTGGGCGTTCTACTGTAGCGTCCCCCTCTATGTCAACTCAGTCACCCTGGGCGTTCTACTGTAGCATCCCCCTCTATGTCAACTCAGTCACCCTGGGCGTTCTACTGTAGCATCCCCCTCTATGTCAACTCAGTCACCCTGGGCGTTCTACTGTAGTGTCCCCCACTATGTCAACTCAGAAACCCTGGGCGTTCTACTGTAGTGTCCCCCTCTATGTCAACTCAGTCACCCTCGGCGTCCTACTGTAGCATCCCCATCTATGTCAACTCAGTCACCCTGGGCGTTCTACTGTAGCATCCCCCTCTATGTCAACTCAGTCACCCTGGGCGTTCTACTGTAGCGTCCCCCTCTTCCTCAACTCAGTCACCCTGGGCGTTCTACTGTAGCATCCCCCTCTATGTCAACTCAGTCACCCTGGGCGTTCTACTGTAGCGTCCCCCTCTTCCTCAACTCAGTCACCCTGGGCGTTCTACTGTAGCGTCCCCCTCTATGTCAACTCAGTCACCCTGGGCGTTCTACTGTAGCATCCCCCTCTTCCTCAACTCAGTCACCCTGGGCGTTCTACTGTAGCGTCCCCCTCTATGTCAACTCAGTCACCCTGGGCGTTCTACTGTAGCATCCCCCTCTTTGTCAACTCAGTCACCCTGGGCGTTCTACTGTAGCATCCCCCTCTATGTCAACTCAGTCACCCAGGGCGTTCTACTGTAGCGTCCCCCTCTATGTCACCTCAGTCACCCTGGGCGTTCTACTGTAGCGTCCCCCTCTATGTCAACTCAGTCACCCTGGGCGTTCTACTGTAGCGTCCCCCTCTATGTCAACTCAGTCACCCTGGGCGTTCTACTGTAGCGTCCCCCTCTATGTCAACTCAGTCACCCTGGGCGTTCTACTGTAGCATCCCCCTCTATGTCAACTCAGTCACCCTGGGCATTCTACTGTAGCGTCCCCCTCTATGTCAACTCAGTCACCCTGGGCGTTCTACTGTAGCATCCCCCTCTATGTCAACTCAGTCACCCTGGGCATTCTACTGTAGCGTCCCCCTCTATGTCAACTCAGTCACCCTGGGCGTTCTACTGTAGCGTCCCCCTCTATGTCAACTCAGTCACCCTGGGCGTTCTACTGTAGCATCCCCCTCTTCCTCAACTCAGTCACCCTGGGCGTTCTACTGTAGCATCCCCCTCTATGTCAACTCAGTCACCCTGGGCGTTCTACTGTAGCGTCCCCCTCTATGTCAACTCAGTCACCCTGGGCGTTCTACCATAGCATCCCCCTCTTCCTCAACTCAGTCACCCTGGGCGTTCTACTGTAGCGTCCCCCTCTATGTCAACTCAGTCACCCTGGGCGTTCTACTGTAGCGTCCCCCTCTATGTCAACTCAGTCACCCTGGGCGTTCTACTGTAGCGTCCCCCTCTATGTCAACTCAGTCACCCTGGGCGTTCTACTGTAGCATCCCCCTCTTCCTCAACTCAGTCACCCTGGGCGTTCTACTGTAGCATCCCCCTCTATGTCAACTCAGTCACCCTGGGCGTTCTACTGTAGCATCCCCCTCTATGTCAACTCAGTCACCCTGGGCGTTCTACTGTAGCGTTCCCCTCTATGTCAACTCAGTCACCCTGGGATAAGACACATTAGAACCCACAACTGGTGTTTGTACATTAGAACCAACAACTGGTGTTTGTACATTAGAACCCACAACTGGTGTTTGTACATTAGCCGCAGAGCAAATACCAGTTGACAGTTTTAAATCCTGAGGGGAGTAGAAGATATAGTGGCTTGCGAAAGTATTCACCCCCCATGGCATTTTCCCTATTTTGTTGCCTTACAACCTGGAATTAAAATGGATTTTTAGGGGGTTTGTATAATTTGATTTACACAACATGCCTACAACTTTGAAGAAACAAACAAGAAATAAGACAAAAAAACAGAAAACATGAGCGTGCATAACTATTCAACCCCAGAGTACCTTCTTCCATATGTTTGGGAGGTCACCCACATGCCTTTTGGCGAACACCAAACGTGTTTGCTTATTTTGTTCTTTAAGCAATGGCTTTTTTCTGGCCACTCTCCCATAAAGCCCAGCTCTGTGGAGTGTACGGCTTAAAGTGGTCCTATGAACAGATACTCCATTCTCCGCTGTGGAGCTTTGCAGCTCCTTCAGGGTTATCTTTGGTCTCTTTGTTGCGTCTGATTAATGCCCTCCTTGCCTGGTCCGTAAGTTTTGGTGGGCGGCCCTCTCTTGGCAGGTTTGTTGTGGTGCCATATTCTTTCCATTTTTTTATAATGGATTTAATGGTGCTCTGTGGGATGTTCAAAGTTTCTGATATTTTTTTATAACCCAACCCTGATCTGTACTTCTCCACAACTTTGTCCCTGACCTGTTTGGAGAGCTCCTTGGTCTTCATGGTGCCGCTTGCTTGGTGGTGCCCCTTGCTTAGTTGTGTTGACTCTGGGGCCTTTCAGAACAGGTGTATATATACCGAGATCATGTGACTGATCGTGTGACACTTAGATTGCACACAGGTGGACTTTATGTAACTAATTATGTGACTTCTTAAGGTAATTGGTTGCACCAGATGTTATTTAGGGGCTTCATATCAAAGGGGGTGAATACATATGCACACACCACTTTTCCGTTATTACATTTTTTGAATTTCTTGAAACAAGTAATTTTTTTCATTTCACTTCACCAATTTGGACTATTTTGTGTACGCCCATTTACATGAAATCCAAATAAAAATCAATTTAAATTACAGGTTGTAATGCAACAAAATAGGAAAAACGCCAAGGGGGATGAATACTTTTGCAAGGCACTGTATCCCCACCTCAATCTTCTTCTTCTTCTTCTTATTCTTCTCCTTCTCCTTCCTCCTCATCCTCTGTCTCTTCTGGAGGAGGATGGTCTCATACTTGGGCCTCGGGTGTTCCTGGGGGGGAGAAGAGAGAGCAAGAGATCGGTTCATTTCTTCTCCTCTGCTGATGGTCACAGTTAGTGATGAGGACCTGGACTGGTGTCAGTTGGTGTCACACCCTGGCTAATGGACTCTAGTTATTGAGCCAGATTGTGTTTGTTTCTATGTTGGGAGTTCTAGGTTGTTTATTTCTATGTTTGACTGGGTGACTCCCAATCAGAGGCAACGAGTGTCAGCTGTGTGCTGGTTGTCTCTGATTGGGAGCCATATTTAACTGTCTGTGTTTCACTTTGTGGTTGTGGGTTTTTGTTCCTTGTCGGTCTTTGTCACTGTGGACTTCACAAGTCGTTTATTGTTTTGTGTATTGTATAGATGATCTCTTAAGATAATAAAGATCACCATGTTCGTGCAACACGCTGCGCATTGGTCTACTCCTTACCAAGACGTTCGTGACAGTTGGAGTGTAGTGAAGTAACCTGACCATTAATACAAGGAGTGTAGGGAGAGTAAAGTAATGTGGTGTGGTGGGGTGTGATGGGGTGGGGTGGGGTGTGATGAAGAGTGATGGGGAGTGATGAAGAGTGATGGTGTGGGGTGTGATGGGGTGGGGTGGGGTGTTATGTCATGGGGTGGGGTGGGGTGTGGTGGGGTGTGATGTCATGGGGTGGGGTGTGATGTCATGGGGTGGGGTGTGATGAAGAGTGATGGGGAGTGATGAAGAGTGATGGGGAGTGATGAAGAGTGATGTGGAGTGATGAAGAGTGATGAAGAGTGATGTGGAGTGATGTGGTTTGGTGTGGTGTGATGAAGAGTGATGGTGTGTGATGTGGAGTGATGAAGAGTGATGGGGAGTGATGAAGAGTGATGGGGAGTGATGAAGTGTGGTGTGGTGTGATGAAGAGTGATGGGGAGTGATGAAGAGTGATGGGGAGTGATGAAGAGTGATGGGGTGTGGTGTGGTGTGATGAAGAGTGATGGTGTGTGATGAAGAGTGATGGTGTGTGATGGGGAGGGATGAAGAGTGATGGGGAGTGATGGTGTGTGGTGTGGTGTGATGAAGAGTGATGGGGAGGGATGAAGAGTGATGAAGAGTGATGGTGTGTGTACCTCCTCTTCCTCTAGTCCTGTGAGGTTCCAGCTGTGGTTCAGACTGATCTGACGACGCTTCCAGTGCTCCAGGAACGTCGCAACTACACACACACACACACACACACACACACACACACACACACACACACACACACACACACACAGACACACACACAGACACACACACAGACACAGACACAGACACAGACACAGACTTAGACATGAATACTGGTCCACCAACACTAGCAGAGGAAACCTAAGCTGAGACAGAGTGGTGCACAGCAGTGTAGCGGGGGTTGTAATTATCTCATGGTTTCCTTCACCCCAGAGGTCCTACTGTGAATAATAATACATAGACCTGGCCCCCACAGACGGGCTGACAGACGGGCTGGCTGATGGACAGGAGGGGCGGTAATACATAGACCTGGCCCCCCACAGACGGGCTGACAGACGGGCTGGCTGGCTGATGGACAGGAGGGGCGGTAATACATAGACCTGGCCCCCCACAGACGGGCTGACAGACGGGCTGGCTGATGGACAGGAGGGGCGGTAATACATAGACCTGGCCCCCCACAGACGGGCTGACAGACGGGCTGGCTGATGGACAGGAGGGGCGGTAATACATAGACCTGGCCCCCCACAGACGGGCTGACAGACGGGCTGGCTGATGGACAGGAGGGGCGGTAATACATAGACCTGGCCCCCCACAGACGGGCTGACAGACGGGCTGGCTGGCTGATGGACAGGAGGGGCGGTAATACATAGACCTGGCCCCCCACAGACGGGCTGACAGACGGGCTGGCTGATGGACAGGAGGGGCGGTAATACATAGACCTGGCCCCCCACAGACGGGCTGACAGACGGGCTGGCTGATGGACAGGAGGGGCGGTAATACATAGACCTGGCCCACCACAGACAGGCTGACAGACGGGCTGGCTGATGGACAGGAGGGGCGGTAACAGGGGTGATAAAACATAGGGACATGGAGATGGGGGTATTAAGGGGTAATAGAATGTTAATACATACCCCAGAGGGACATGGAGATGGGGGTATTAAGAGGTAATAGAATGTTAATACATACCCCAGAGGGACATGGAGATGGGGGTATTAAGGGGTAATAGAATGTTAATACATACCCCAGAGGGACATGGAGATGGGGTATTAAGAGGTAATAGAATGTTAATACATACCCCAGAGGGACATGGAGATGGGGGTATTAAGAGGTAATAGAATGTTAATACATACCCCAGAGAGACATGAAGATGGCGAAGAATATGGTGGCAGGGTTGTCGAACAGGTGGGATGCCCGGGCGGTGCCACAGGCAGTGGACAGGTGCCAGTAGTCACACACTCCGTCACACAGAGGGCACATAGTGAAGTTCCGCTGCTTATCACACATCTCCAGGCTACACACACACAGTCACATTTTTCTAAGTATGTTTCTCAACAACAACAAAAAAAAGGTAATTTCTTTATGTGGTGACCCCACTGCAATTCCCCCGTGACCCCACTAGGGGTCCCGACCCCGACCTGGAAATCCACTGTTCTAGAGAGACACCTGGGGACTCATTTAGAACCGTTGCGTAAGTTTAACACTAAATAGCTGCGTGCACCATTTCTGAAAAGACTGTTCATTCACAAACATACTGATACTTCTAAACTTGGCGCACGCCGTACATAGCCATGTTTCCTGGTATAAAAATCTGACCTGTCTTCAAACTGCGCACGCGTGAACAGACATAATTCAGCCTGAAAAACACCCATCAGTCACCTTTTATGGTAACAATAACGCCCTTATTTGCTGTATACTTTGGAAGTATTGGAAATAGTTCAAGATAGTCTCTAAAGGAAATAGCAATAGCGAACTTGATCAAATGCCTTTGGAGGCGTTGGCAGAATGTTTTATTTTGCAGTGACATTCTGACCGTTTCTGAAAGACAAAAACAATTGTAAATTGTTGTGTACCTGTAAACAGATCATTTGAATGCAATAATGCTTTGCATTCACTTTTTCCCGAACCTAAATATCTGCGAATTCTGAAACATTGTCTATTCACAAAAAAAAGACAACTACAGTAGACCTCCATCCAGTGGTGTTCTACACGTCAATACAAAAGATCAACTGTCTCTTCACCTATTCAGTTTTGTTGTGATACAAACCACGCTCCCGGTCAGATGAAATTACTTGAACTTATAGGCCTAATAACCAATTTAATAGGCCAAATTAAATGACATGTGCATGTTCATTTGTTCTATGGCTACTTCTGAATAGGACCTCATCAGCACCAGAAAAGGTGTAGAATTGATTCAGCTGGTTATGATATCCAGTACCAGTCTAAAGTTTGGACACACCTACTCATTCAAGGGTTTTCCCTTTATTTTTACTATTGTTTACATTGTAGAATAATAGTGAAGACATCAGAACTATGAGATAACACGTATGGAATCATGTAGTAACCAAAAAAAGTGTTAAACAAATCAAAATATATTTTATATTTGAGACTCTTCAAATAGCCACCCTTTGCCTTGATGACAGCTTTGCACACTCTTGGCATTCTCTCAACCAGCTTCATGAGGTAGTCACCTGGAATGCATTTCAATTAACAGGTGTGCCTTCTTAAAAGTTAATGTGTGGAATGTCTTTCCTTCTTAATGCATTTGAGCCAATCAGTTGTGTTGTGGCAAGGTAGATAGCCCTATTTGGTAAAATACCAAGTCCATATTATGGCAAGAGCAGCTCAAATAAGCAGAGGGAAACGACAGTCCATCATTACTTTAAGACATGAAGGTCAGTCAATACGGAACATTTCAAGAACTTTTAAAGTTTCTTCAAGTGCAGTCGCAAAAACCATCAAGCTCTATGATGAAACTGGCTCTCATGATGACCGCCACAGGAAAGGAAGACCCAGAGTTACCTCTGCTGCAGAGGATAAGTTCATTAGAGTTACCAGCCTCAGAAATTGCAGCCCAAATAAATGCTTCAGAGTTCAAGTCACAGACACATTTCAACATCAACTGTCAGAGGGGACTGTGTGAATCAGGCCTTCATGGTCGAATTGCTGCAAAGAAACCACTACTAAAGGACACCAATAAGAAGAAGAGACTTGCTTGGGCCAAGAAACACGAGCAATGGACATTAGACCCGGGGAAATTTGTCCTTTGGTCTGGAGTCCAAATTGGAGATTTTTGGTTCCAACCGACGTGTCTTTCTGAGACGCGGTGTTGGTGAACGGATGATCTCCGCATGTGTAGTTCCCACCGTAAAGCATGGAGGAGGAGGTGTTATGGTGTGGGGGTACTTTGCTGGTGACAGTGTCTGTGATTTATTTAGAATTCAAGGCACACTTAACCAGCATGGCTACCACAGCATTCTGCAGCGATACGCCATCCCATCTGGTTTGGGCTTAGTGGGACTATCATTTGTTTTTCAACAGGACAATGACCCAACACACCTCCAGGCTGTGTAAGGGCTATTTTACCAAGAAGGAGATTGATGGAGTGCTGCATCAGAGGACCTGGCCTCCACAATCCCCCGACTTGAAACCAACTAAGTGAAGGAAAAGCAGCCAACAAGTGCTCAGCATATGTGGGAACTCCTTCAAGACTGAAAAGCATTCCAGGTGAAGCTGGTTGAGAGAATGCCAAGAGAGTGCAAAGCTGTCGTCAAGGCAAAGGGTGGCTATTTAAAGAATCTCAAATATAAAATATATTTTGATTTGTTTAACACTTTTTTGGTTACTACATGATTCCATATGTGTTATTTCATAGTTTTGGTGTCTTCACTGTTATTCTACCATGTAGAAAATAGTAAAAATAAAGAAAAACCCTTGAATGAGTAGGTGTGTCCAAACCTGACTGGTACTGGATATATACTATATTTCTACATTAAATATTGTCTACTTGAGAAATGTTACATTACAATATTCAGACGTAGCCTACAAATGTCGATGGAAAAGGTGAACCGTCTGTTCTACCATTAAAACCCTTTAGAACCCATAGCGGCCGTCAACGGCCTTGTTTTTCTAACAATAACATCTGTGTCAATATCGCTAAATGAACTCGCTAACAACCTGTTGTCGTATTTGCGTGGCTGTTGTAATCAACCGGAAACCGGAAACAGGGTGTGCCGTCAATCTGGAAAATTGTCAGATCAGATCAAATGGAGTAAAATTCCAGAAACAGCTTCTCTTTTTACTACGGTGAAGTGGGTCCATTTAAAATGAGAGATGGGATGAACGGCAGCCGAGTAACCTAGGAAACCATCACAGTCAGAAAAGGTTGAGGAATTTATTCTGCAACGAACACGGAACTGAAATAAATAATAGGAAATATGCTATCTAATTATTTTAGAACGCAAAGATAAAATAGATTCTCTCTTCTCACTAATGGCAAATTATATCATCTTATTATATTTTGCTGTTCAGAATAAGTCAACATTTAACTTATGCCTGAAAACTGGCGCATGCATGTTCTGAGGGCATATGGTGTGCGAACACAACGTTCCTAAATGAGGCCCCAGGGGCTCTCCTGTTCAGGTGTTCTTTCCAGTCTGACAATGTTCCTCCCACACACATACAACACTAGAGTGGGTACCTGGCATGGACCTGGTCTGGGTGTGTGTGTGTGTGTGAGAGTGTGTGTGTGTGTGTGTGTGTGTGCGTGAGAGTGTGTGTGTGCGTGATAGTGTGTGTGTGTGTGTGTGTGTGTGTGTGTGTGTGTGTGTGTGTGTGTGTGTGTGTGTGTGTGTGTGTGTGTGTGTGTGTGTGTGTGTGTGTGTGTGAGAGTGTGTGTGTGTGTGTGTGTGTGTGTGTGTGTACCTGGGTACGTTTGTGTCTACAGTGTAACAGCCATAGCAGAAGACGATGATCCCAACCAGAGAGGCTGGTATGAGCAGCTGAGTGTAGACGCCCAGCCAGGCAAAGTACAGACCGATCTTCTCCCCAAAGTACTTCCTGTAAGGCAGAGGTCATCAGCAGGCAGATGTGTGATCATTATTATAATACAACATTGTAATGTACTAATAGAGCCTGGTATTAGGGTTTGGGTTCACGGGGTAATAATGATCGATGATAATGTAGTAATAATGTACTAATGTTGGTAACTAATGATAGGGCGGCAGGTAGCCTAGCGATTAAGAGCGTTGGGCCAGTAACCGAAAGGTCGCTAGTTCGAATCCCTGAGCCGACTAGGTGAACAATCGGCCGATGTACCCATGAGTAAGGTACTTAACCCTAATTGCTCCTGTAAATTATGATATGTAATGCAGTAATAATGTAGTAATGCTGGTATCTAATGATAATGCTATGTAGTAATAATGTAGTACTGTTGGCACCTGATAATGTAATGCGGTAATAATGTAATGTTGATACCTGATGATAATGTAATGTATAAACAACGTAGTAATTGTTGGTACCTGATAATGTAATGTATAAATAACGTAGTAATGTTGGTACCTGATAATGTAATGTAGTAATAACGTAGTAATGTTGGTAATGTGGTAACAATGTAGTGATGCTGGCACCTGATGATAATGTAATGTTATAATCATGTAGTAATGTTGATACCTGTTGGTAACGTAATGTAGTAATGATCTAGTAGTGTTGGTATATAATGACAATGCAATGTAGTTATGTGGTAATGTCAGTACCTGATGATAATGTAACGTGGTAATAATGTTGTAACCGTGGTACCTAATAATGTAATATAGTAATATGTAGCAATGTTGGTACCTGATGATAATGTAGTTATGTGGTAATATTGGTAATATTGGTACCTGATGATAATGTAATGTAGTAATAATGCAGTTAACTAAAAATAATGCCGTAATGGTGGCACCTGGTAATGTATGGCGTAATAATGTAGTAATGTGTGTACCTGATGATAATGTAACCTAGTGATAATGTAGTAATTGTGGTACCCAATGATAATGTAATGTATACTGAACAGAAAATATAAACGCAACATGTAAAGTGTTGGTCCCATGTTTCATGAGCTGAAATAAAAGATCCCAGAAATGTTCCATATCCACCAAAAGCTTATTTCTCTACAGTTTTGTGGACAAATTTGTTTACATCCCTGTTAGTGATCATTTCTCCTTTGCCAAGATAATCCATCTATCTGACAGGTGTGGCCTATCAAGAAGCTGATTAAACAGAATTATCATTACACAGGTGCATCTTGTGCTGGGGACAATAAAAGGCCACTCTAAAATGTGCAGTTTTGTCACACAACACAATGCCACAGATGTCTCAAGTTTTTAAGGAGTGTGTAATTGGCATGCGGACTACAGAAATGTCCAACAGAGCTGTTGCCATAGAATTTAATGTTAATTTCTCCATCACAAGCCTATATGTCATTTTAGAGAATTTGGCAGTACGTCCAACCGGCCTCAAAACCGCAGACCACGTGTAACCACGCCAGCCCAGGACCTCCACATCCGGCTTCTACACCTGCGGAGTCGTCTGAGACCGACCACCTGGACAGCTGATGAAACTGTGGGTTTGCACAACCGAAGAATTTCTGCACAAACTGTCAGAAACCGTCTCAGGGAAGCTCATCTGCGTGCTCGTCGTCCTCACCAGGGTCTTTACCTGACTGCAGTTTGGCGTCGTAACCGACTTCAGTGGGCAAATGCTCACCTTTGACGGCCACTGGCACGTAGGAGAAGTGTGCTCTTCACGGATGTATCCCGATTTCAACTGTACCGGGCGTCATGTGGGCAAGCGGTTTGCTGATGTCAAAGTTGTGAACAGAGTGCCCCATGGTGGCGGTGGGGTTATGGTATGGGCAGGCATAAGATACGGACAACAAACAATTGCATTTTATCGATGGCAATTTGAATGCACAGAGATACCGTGACGAGGTCATGAGGCCCATTGTCGTGCCATTCATCCGCCACCATCACCTCATGTTTCAGCGTGATAATGCACGGCTCCATGTCGCAAGGATCTGGACACAATTCCTGGAAGCTGAAAATGTCCCAGTTCTTCCATGGCCTGCATACTCACCAGACATGTCACCCATTGAGCATGTTTGGGATGCTCTGGATCGACGTGTACGACAGCATGTTCCAGTTCCTGCCAATATCCAGCAACTTCCCACAGCCATTGAAGAGGAGAGGGACAACATTCCACAGGCCACAATCAACAGCCTGATGTGTCGCGCTGCATGAGGAAAATGGTCACACCAGATACTGACTGGTTGTCTAAACCACGCCCCCAGGTATCTGTGACCAACAGATGCATATCTGTATTCCCAGTCATGTGAAATCCATAGATTAGGGCCTAATTAATTTATTTCAATTGACTAATTTCCTTATATGAACTGTAACTCAGTAAAATCTTTGAAATTGTTGAATGTTGCATTTATATTTTTGTTCAGTGTAGTTATGTGGTCATGTTGGCACCTGATGATAATGTAATGCAATAATAATGTAATAATGTTGGTACCTGATGATAATGTACTAAAATAACAAGGTAGTAATGTTGGTACCTGATGATAATGTAATATAGTAATAAAGTAGGTACCTGATGAGGTCCACAGGTTGGTATTTGTAGAAGGCTCCATATCTGGCCCACTCATCATGGAGCAGCTTAGACAGAACAGACATCAGCGTAGAGTTAGGAACAGACATCAGCGTAGAGTTCAGAACAGACATCAGCGTAGAGTTCAGAACAGACATCAGAGTAGAGTTCAGAACAGACATCAGAGTAGAGTACAGAACAGACATCAGAGTAGAGTTCAGAACAGACATCAGAGTAGAGTACAGAACAGACATCAGAGTAGAGTTCAGAACAGACATCAGAGTAGAGTACAGAACAGAAATCAGAGTAGAGTTCAGAACAGACATCAGAGTAGAGTACAGAACAGACATCAGAGTAGAGTTCAGAACAGACATCAGAGTAGAGTTCAGAACAGTAGGACACAGTAGAGTCCAGTAGAATACAGTAGAGCACAGTAGAATACAGTACAGAAGGACACAGTAGGATAAAGTAGTGTACAGTAGAGTCCAGTAGAGTCCAGTAAAATACAGTAGAGTCCAGTAGAGTCCAGTAGAGTCCAGTAGAATACAGTAGAATATAGTAGAGTCCAGTAGAGTCCAGTAGAGTCCAGTAGAATACAGTAGAGTACAGTAGAGCCCAGTAAAATACAGTAGAGTCCAGTAGAATACAGTAGAATACAGTAGAATACAGTAGAGTCCAGTAGAGTTCAGTAGAGTCCAGTAGAGTCCAGTAGAATACAGTAGAGTCCAGTAGAGTCCAGCAGAATACAGTAGTGTGAAGTAGAATACAGTAGAGTCCAGTAGAGTCCAGTAGAATACAGTAGTGTGAAGTAGAATACAGTAGGACACCGTAGAATACAGTAGAGTCCAGTAGTGTACAGTAGAATACAGTAGAGTCCAGTAGAGTCCAGTAGAGTCCAGTAGCATACAGTAGAGTTCTTTAGAATACAGTAGAATACAGTAGAATACAGTAGAGTTCAGTAGAGTCCAGTAAAATACAGTAGAGTCCAGTAGAGTTCAGTAGAATACAGTAGAATACAGTAGAGTTCAGTAGAATACAGTATAGTTCAGTAGAATACAGTAGAGTTCTGTAGACTACAGTAGAGTTCAGTAGAATACAGTAGAGTCCAGTAGAGTCCAGTAGAATACAGTAGAGTTCAGTAGAGTCCAGTAGAGTCCAGTAGAATACAGTAGAGTCCAGTAGAGTCCAGCAGAATACAGTAGTGTGAAGTAGAATACAGTAGAGTCCAGTAGGACACCGTAGAATACAGTAGAGTCCAGTAGTGTACAGTAGAATACAGTAGAGTCCAGTAGAGTCCAGTAGAATACAGCAGAATACAGTAGAGTCCAGTAGAGTCCAGTAGAGTCCAGTAGAATACAGTAGTGTGAAGTAGAATACAGTAGAGTCCAGTAGGACACCGTAGAATACAGTACAGTCCAGTAGTGTACAGTAGAATACAGTAGAGTCCAGTAGAGTCCAGTAGAATACAGCAGAATACAGTAGAGTTCAGTAGAATACAGTAGTGTGAAGTAGAATATAGTAGAGTTCAGTAGAATACAGTAGAGTTCTGTAGAATACAGTAGAATACAGTAGAATACAGTAGAATACATTAGAGTCCAGTAGAGTCCAGTAGAATACAGTAGAGTTCAGTAGAGTTCAGTAGAGTCCAGTAGAATACAGTAGAGTCCAGCAGAATACAGTAGAATACAGTAGTGTGAAGTAGAATACAGTAGAGTCCAGTAGAGTCCAGTAGAATACAGTAGTGTGAAGTAGAATACAGTAGAGTCCAGTAGGACACCATAGAATACAGTAGAGTCCAGTAGTGTACAGTAGAATACAGTAGAATCCAGTAGAGTCCAGTAGGACACCGTAGAATACAGTAGAGTCCAGTAGGACACCGTAGAATACAGTAGAGTTCAGTAGAGTCCAGTAGGACACTGTAGAATACAGTAGAGTCCAGTAGGACACCGTAGAATACAGTAGAGTCCAGTAGGACACCGTAGAATACAGTAGAGTCCAGTAGATTCCAGTAGAGTCCAGTAGGACACCGTAGAATACAGTAGAGTCCAGTAGGACACCGTAGAATACAGTGGGGTCCAGTAGATTCCAGTAGAGTCCAGTAGGACACTGTAGAATACAGTAGGGTCCAGTAGATTCCAGTAGAGTCCAGTAGGACACCGTAGAATACAGTAGAGTCCAGTAGGACACCGTAGAATACAGTAGAGTCCAGTAGAGTCCAGTAGGACACCTTAGAATACAGTAGTGTACAGTAGAGTCCAGTAGAGTCCATCAGGGGTTCCCAAACGTTTTTGCTTCATGACCCACCAATTGAGGTGTCTTGAGTCGCGACCCACCAATTGGTGTCTTGAGTCGCGACCCACCAATTGAGGTGTCGTGAGTCGTGATCCACCATAACGGTTGAGCGTGAAAAAACATACACAGATCACAGAATAAGTACAAAATATCTTGTCAGCGGAGAGAAAATGTTGCTGTTTTAAAGCTAAATCCTGCGACCCACCTGGACCCCTGCCGTGACCAACAAGTGGGTCCCGACCCACAGTTTGGGAACCTGTCACGGATTCTGCCGAGGCACCCCTCCTCCTTGCTCGGGAGACTTCGGCGTTCGTCGTCCCCGGAGTACTAGCTACTGCCGATCTATGTTCTCTGGTTCTATGTTCTACCTGTTGTTGTCTGATTGTCACGCACCTGTTGCCCCATCATGTGATCACTCCTTCCCTATTTAACCCGGTGGCTCCCATTGTGTTTTGTGCGTGTTTGTTTTTCATTTCATGTGGCGTTTGGTGAGCGAGTTTGTTCCTCCCTGTGTGGAGGTATTCTGTATTGGTTTCTTTACTTCTTCAGTAAAGTGGGTTTTCATAGAGTTCTGTGTCCTGCGCCTGACTTCGATCCACCGCGTTACACTGACACAGAACCACTGTAGTAGAGTACAGTTCAGTAGGACATAGTAGAGTACAGTTCAGTAGGACATAGTAGAGTTCAGCTCAGTAGGACATAGTAGAGTACAGTTCAGTAGGACATAGTAGAGTACAGTTCAGTAGGACATAGTAGAGTACAGTTCAGTAGGACATAGTAGAGTACCGTTCAGTAGGACATAGTAGAGTACAGTTCAGTAGGACATAGTAGAGTACAGCTCAGTAGGACATAGTAGAGTACAGCTCAGTAGGACATAGTAGAGTACAGCTCAGTAGGACATAGTAGAGTACAGCTCAGTAGGACATAGTAGAGTACAGCTCAGTAGGACATAGTAGAGTACAGTTCAGTAGGACATAGTAGAGTACAGCTCAGTAGGACATAGTAGAGTACAGCTCAGTAGGACATAGTAGAGTACAGCTCAGTAGGACATAGTAGAGTACAGCTCAGTAGGACATAGTAGAGTACAGTAGGACATAGTAGAGTACAGCTCAGTAGGACATAGTAGAGTACAGTTCAGTAGGACATAGTAGAGTACAGTTCAGTAGGACATAGTAGAGTTCAGTAGGACATAGTAGAGTACAGCTCAGTAGGACATAGTAGAGTACAGCTCAGTAGGACATAGTAGAGTACAGCTCAGTAGGACATAGTAGAGTACAGTAGGACATAGTAGAGTACAGCTCAGTAGGACATAGTAGAGTACAGTTCAGTAGGACATAGTAGAGTTCAGTAGGACATAGTAGAGTACAGCTCAGTAGGACATAGTAGAGTACAGCTCAGTAGGACATAGTAGAGTACAGTTCAGTAGGACATAGTAGAGTACAGCTCAGTAGGACATAGTAGAGTACAGCTCAGTAGGACATAGTAGAGTACAGTTCAGTAGGACATAGTAGAGTTCAGCTCAGTAGGACATAGTAGAGTACAGCTCAGTAGGACATAGTAGAGTACAGTTCAGTAGGACATAGTAGAGTTCAGCTCAGTAGGACATAGTAGAGTTCAGCTCAGTAGGACATAGTAGAGTACAGTTCAGTAGGACATAGTAGAGTACAGCTCAGTAGGACATAGTAGAGTTCAGTTCAGTAGGACATAGTAGAGTACAGTTCAGTAGGACATAGTAGAGTACAGATCAGTAGGACATAGTAGAGTTCAGTTCAGTAGGACATAGTAGAGTACAGTAGGACATAGTAGAGTACAGTTCAGTAGGACATAGTAGAGTACAGTTCAGTAGGACATAGTAGAGTACAGTAGGACATAGTAGAGTACAGTTCAGTAGGACATAGTAGAGTACAGTAGGACATAGTAGAGTACAGCTCAGTAGGACATAGTAGAGTACAGTTCAGTAGGACATAGTAGAGTACAGTTCAGTAGGACATAGTAGAGTACAGTTCAGTAGGACAAAGTAGAGTACAGTCCAGTAGGACATAGCAGAGTACAGTCCAGTAGGACACCGTAGAATACAGTAGGGTCCAGTAGATTCCAGTAGAGTCCAGTAGGACACCGTAGAATACAGTAGAGTCCAGTAGGACACCGTAGAATACAGTAGAGTCCAGTAGAGTCCAGTAGGACACCTTAGAATACAGTAGTGTACAGTAGAGTCCAGTAGAGTCCATCAGGGGTTCCCAAACGTTTTTGCTTCATGACCCACCAATTGAGGTGTCTTGAGTCGCGACCCACCAATTGGTGTCTTGAGTCGCGACCCACCAATTGAGGTGTCTTGAGTCGCGACCCACCAATTGGTGTCTTGAGTCGCGACCCACCAATTGAGGTGTCGTGAGTCGTGACCCACCATAACGGTTGAGCGTGAAAAAACATGCACAGATCACAGAATAAGTACAAAATATCTTGTCAGCGGAGAGAAAATGTTGCTGTTTTAAAGCTAAATCCTGCGACCCACCTGGACCCCTGCCGTGACCAACAAGTGGGTCCCGACCCACAGTTTGGGAACCTGTCACGGATTCTGCCGAGGCACCCCTCCTCCTTGCTCGGGAGGCTTCGGCGTTCGTCGTCCCCGGAGTACTAGCTACTGCCGATCTATGTTCTCTGGTTCTATGTTCTACCTGTTGTTGTCTGATTGTCACGCACCTGTTGCCCCATCATGTGATCACTCCTTCCCTATTTAACCCGGTGGCTCCCATTGTGTTTTGTGCGTGTTTGTTTTTCATTTCATGTGGCGTTTGGTGAGCGAGTTTGTTCCTCCCTGTGTGGAGGTATTCTGTATTGGTTTCTTTACTTCTTCAGTAAAGTGGGTTTTCATAGAGTTCTGTGTCCTGCGCCTGACTTCGATCCACCGCGTTACACTGACACAGAACCACTGTAGTAGAGTACAGTTCAGTAGGACATAGTAGAGTACAGTTCAGTAGGACATAGTAGAGTACAGTTCAGTAGGACATAGTAGAGTACAGTTCAGTAGGACATAGTAGAGTACCGTTCAGTAGGACATAGTAGAGTACAGTTCAGTAGGACATAGTAGAGTACAGTTCAGTAGGACATAGTAGAGTACAGTTCAGTAGGACATAGTAGAGTTCAGTAGGACATAGTAGAGTACAGCTCAGTAGGACATAGTAGAGTACAGCTCAGTAGGACATAGTAGAGTAAAGTTCAGTAGGACATAGTAGAGTACAGTTCAGTAGGACATAGTAGAGTACAGTTCAGTAGGACATAGTAGAGTACAGTTCAGTAGGACATAGTAGAGTACAGTTCAGTAGGACATAGTAGAGTACCGTTCAGTAGGACATAGTAGAGTACAGTTCAGTAGGACATAGTAGAGTACAGTTCAGTAGGACATAGTAGAGTACAGTTCAGTAGGACATAGTAGAGTTCAGTAGGACATAGTAGAGTACAGCTCAGTAGGACATAGTAGAGTACAGCTCAGTAGGACATAGTAGAGTACAGTTCAGTAGGACATAGTAGAGTACAGTTCAGTAGGACATAGTAGAGTACAGCTCAGTAGGACATAGTAGAGTACAGCTCAGTAGGACATAGTAGAGTACAGTTCAGTAGGACATAGTAGAGTACAGTTCAGTAGGACATAGTAGAGTACAGTTCAGTAGGACATAGTAGAGTTCAGTAGGACATAGTAGAGTACAGCTCAGTAGGACATAGTAGAGTACAGTTCAGTAGGACATAGTAGAGTACAGTTCAGTAGGACATAGTAGAGTTCAGTAGGACATAGTAGAGTACAGCTCAGTAGGACATAGTAGAGTACAGCTCAGTAGGACATAGTAGAGTACAGTTCAGTAGGACATAGTAGAGTACAGTTCAGTAGGACATAGTAGAGTACAGTTCAGTAGGACATAGTAGAGTTCAGCTCAGTAGGACATAGTAGAGTTCAGCTCAGTAGGACATAGTAGAGTACAGTTCAGTAGGACATAGTAGAGTACAGTAGGACATAGTAGAGTACAGTTCAGTAGGACATAGTAGAGGACAGTTCAGTAGGACATAGTAGAGTACAGTAGGACATAGTAGAGTAAAGTTCAGTAGGACATAGTAGAGTACAGTAGGACATAGTAGAGTACAGCTCAGTAGGACATAGTAGAGTACAGCTCAGTAGGACATAGTAGAGTACAGCTCAGTAGGACATAGTAGAGTACAGCTCAGTAGGACATAGTAGAGTACAGTTCAGTAGGACATAGTAGAGTACAGTTCAGTAGGACATAGTAGAGTACAGTAGGACATAGTAGAGTACAGTAGGACATAGTAGAGTACAGTTCAGTAGGACATAGTAGAGTACAGTTCAGTAGGACATAGTAGAGTACAGTTCAGTAGGACATAGTAGAGTACAGTTCAGTAGGACATAGTAGAGTACAGCTCAGTAGGACATAGTAGAGTACAGCTCAGTAGGACATAGTAGAGTACAGTTCAGTAGGACATAGTAGAGTACAGTTCAGTAGGACATAGTAGAGTACAGTTCAGTAGGACATAGTAGAGTACAGTAGGACATAGTAGAGTACAGTTCAGTAGGACATAGTAGAGTACAGTTCAGTAGGACATAGTAGAGTACAGCTCAGTAGGACATAGAGTTCAGTTCAGTAGGACATAGTAGAGTACAGCTCAGTAGGACATAGTAGAGTACAGTTCAGTAGGACATAGTAGAGTACAGTTCAGTAGGACATAGTAGAGTTCAGTCCAGTAGGACATAGTAGAGTACAGTACAGTAGGACATAGTAGAGTACAGCTCAGTAGGACATAGTAGAGTACAGCTCAGTAGGACATAGTAGAGTACAGTTCAGTAGGACATAGTAGAGTACAGCTCAGTAGGACATAGTAGAGTTCAGTTCAGTAGGACATAGTAGAGTACAGTTCAGTAGGACATAGTAGAGTACAGTTCAGTAGGACATAGTAGAGTACAGTTCAGTAGGACATAGTAGAGTACAGTTCAGTAGGACATAGCAGAGTACAGTTCAGTAGGACATGGTAGAGTACAGTTCAGTAGAACATAGTAGAGTACAGTTCAGTAGGACATAGTAGAGTTCAGTTCAGTAGGACATAGTAGAGTACAGCTCAGTAGGACATAGTAGAGTACAGTTCAGTAGGACATAGTAGAGTACAGTTCAGTAGGACATAGTAGAGTACAGTTCAGTAGGACATAGTAGAGTACAGCTCAGTAGGACATAGTAGAGTACAGTAGGACATAGTAGAGTACAGCTCAGTAGGACATAGTAGAGTTCAGTTCAGTAGGACATAGTAGAGTACAGTAGGACATAGTAGAGTACAGCTCAGTAGGACATAGTAGAGTACAGCTCAGTAGGACATAGTAGAGTACAGTTCAGTAGGACATAGTAGAGTACAGTTCAGTAGGACATAGTAGAGTACAGTAGGACATAGTAGAGTACAGCTCAGTAGGACATAGTAGAGTACAGCTCAGTAGGACATAGTAGAGTACAGTTCAGTAGGACATAGTAGAGTACAGTTCAGTAGGACATAGTAGAGTACAGTTCAGTAGGACATAGTAGAGTACAGTTCAGTAGGACATAGTAGAGTACAGTCCAGTAGGACATAGTAGAGTACAGCTCAGTAGGACATAGTAGAGTACAGTAGGACATAGTAGAGTACAGTTCAGTAGGACATAGTAGAGTACAGCTCAGTAGGACATAGTAGAGTACAGCTCAGTAGGACATAGTAGAGTACAGTAGGACATAGTAGAGTACAGCTCAGTAGGACATAGTAGAGTACAGTTCAGTAGGACATAGTAGAGTACAGTTCAGTAGGACATAGTAGAGTACAGTTCAGTAGGACATAGTAGAGTACAGTTCAGTAGGACATAGTAGAGTACAGTTCAGTAGGACATAGTAGAGTACAGTTCAGTAGGACATAGCAGAGTACAGTTCAGTAGGACATGGTAGAGTACAGTTCAGTAGAACATAGTAGAGTAAAGTTCAGTAGGACATAGTAGAGTACAGTTCAGTAGGACATAGTAGAGTTCAGTTCAGTAGGACATAGTAGAGTACAGCTCAGTAGGACATAGTAGAGTACAGTTCAGTAGGACATAGTAGAGTACAGTTCAGTAGGACATAGTAGAGTACAGTTCAGTAGGACATAGTAGAGTACAGCTCAGTAGGACATAGTAGAGTACAGTAGGACATAGTAGAGTACAGCTCAGTAGGACATAGTAGAGTTCAGTTCAGTAGGACATAGTAGAGTACAGTAGGACATAGTAGAGTACAGCTCAGTAGGACATAGTAGAGTACAGCTCAGTAGGACATAGTAGAGTACAGTTCAGTAGGACATAGTAGAGTACAGTTCAGTAGGACATAGTAGAGTACAGTAGGACATAGTAGAGTACAGCTCAGTAGGACATAGTAGAGTACAGCTCAGTAGGACATAGTAGAGTACAGCTCAGTAGGACATAGTAGAGTACAGCTCAGTAGGACATAGTAGAGTACAGTTCAGTAGGACATAGTAGAGTACAGCTCAGTAGGACATAGTAGAGTACAGTTCAGTAGGACATAGTAGAGTACAGTTCAGTAGGACATAGTAGAGTACAGTTCAGTAGGACATAGTAGAGTACAGCTCAGTAGGACATAGTAGAGTACAGTAGGACATAGTAGAGTACAGTTCAGTAGGACATAGTAGAGTACAGTTCAGTAGGACATAGTAGAGTACAGTTCAGTAGGACATAGTAGAGTACAGTTCAGTAGGACATAGTAGAGTACAGTCCAGTAGGACATAGTAGAGTACAGCTCAGTAGGACATAGTAGAGTACAGTAGGACATAGTAGAGTACAGTTCAGTAGGACATAGTAGAGTACAGCTCAGTAGGACATAGTAGAGTACAGCTCAGTAGGACATAGTAGAGTACAGTAGGACATAGTAGAGTACAGCTCAGTAGGACATAGTAGAGTAAATAATAATAATAATAATAATATGCCATTTAGCAGACGCTTTTATCCAAAGCGACTTACAGTCATGCGTGCATACATTTTTTTTTTTTGTGTATGGGTGGTCCCGGGGATCGAACCCACTACCTTGGCGTTACAAGCGCCGTGCTCTACCAGCTGAGCTACAGAGGACCACAGAGTACAGTTCAGTAGGACATAGTAGAGTACAGTTCAGTAGGACATAGTAGAGTACAGTTCAGTAGGACATAGTAGAGTACAGTTCAGTAGGACATAGTAGAGTACAGCTCAGTAGGACATAGTAGAGTACAGTTCAGTAGGACATAGTAGAGTACAGTTCAGTAGGACATAGTAGAGTACAGTTCAGTAGGACATAGTAGAGTACAGTTCAGTAGGACATAGTAGAGTACAGCTCAGTAGGACATAGTAGAGTACAGCTCAGTAGGACATAGTAGAGTACAGTTCAGTAGGACATAGTAGAGTACAGTTCAGTAGGACATAGTAGAGTACAGTTCAGTAGGACATAGTAGAGTACAGTTCAGTAGGACATAGTAGAGTTCAGTACAGTAGGACATAGTAGAGTACAGTTCAGTAGGACATAGTAGAGTACAGTAGGACAAAGTAGAGTACAGCTCAGTAGGACATAGTAGAGTACAGCTCAGTAGGACATAGTAGAGTACAGTTCAGTAGGACATAGTAGAGTACAGTTCAGTAGGACATAGTAGAGTACAGCTCAGTAGGACATAGTAGAGTTCAGTAGGACATAGTAGAGTACAGCTCAGTAGGACATAGTAGAGTACAGCTCAGTAGGACATAGTAGAGTACAGTTCAGTAGGACATAGTAGAGTACAGTTCAGTAGGACATAGTAGAGTACAGCTCAGTAGGACATAGTAGAGTACAGTAGGACATAGTAGAGTACAGCTCAG
>NW_028160441.1:0-40000 GCF_964263955.1 Coregonus lavaretus | reverse complement strand
GAGAGGAGAGGGCAGGAGAGGAGAGGGAAGGGCAGGAGAGGGGAGGAGATGGCAGGAGAGGAGAGGGCAGGAGAGGGCAGGAGAGGAGAGGGGAGGGCAGGAGAGGAGAGGAGATGGCAGGAGAGGAGAGGAAAGGGCAGGAGAGGAGAGGAAAGGGCAGGAGAGGGCAGGGCAGGAGAGGAGAGGGCAGGAGAGGAGAGGGAAGGGCAGGAATGGGCTCAGTGGGAACAGCTTTTACTAATTGATTCATTACCTCAGTAACAAGACCTCTATGGAGCCAAAAACATTACAGTGATTAGCTTCACCAACGAGCCAATCACAGCACAGCAACCACAACTCCCACATGCCTCTGCTTCAATCTCAGCCTGACCCCACTACCATGACCCATTTCAGGAGAGGAGTTGATGATAAAGGGAACTGGGAAGAGAGGGGGAGAGGGAGAGAGGCTCAGGGGGAGAGGGAGAGAGGATCAGGGGGAGAGGGAGAGAGGCTCAGGGGGAGAGGGAGAGAGGCTCAGGGGGAGAGAGGCTCAGGGGGATGGGGAGAGAGGCTCAGGGGGAGAGGGGCTCAGGGGGATAGAGGCACAGGGGGATAGAAGCTCAGGGGGAGGGAGAGAGGCTCAGGGGGGGAGGGGGAGAGGCTCAGGGGGAGAGAGGCTCAGGGGGAGAGGGAGAGAGGCTCAGGGAGAGAGGCTCAGGGGGAGAGGGGCTCATGGGGAGAGGGGGAGAGGCTCAGGGGGAGAAAGAGAGAGGCTCAGGGGGAGAAAGAGAGAGGCTCAGGGGGAGAAAGAGAGAGGCTCAGGGGGAGAGGGAGAGAGGCTCAGGGGGAGAGGCTCAGGGGGAGAGGGGGAGAGGCTCAGGGGGAGAAAGGCTCAGGGGGATGGGGAGAGAGGCTCAGGGGGAGAGAGGCTCAGGGGGAGAGAGGCTCAGGGGGAGAGAGGCTCAGGGGAAGAGGCGCAGGGAGAGAGGGGGAGAGGCTCAGGGAGAGAGGATCAGGGAGAGAGGGAGAGAGGATCAGGGGGAGAGGGAGAGAGGCTCAGGGGGAGGGGGAGAGAGGCTCAGGGGGAGAGGGAGAGAGGCTCAGGGGGAGAGGGAGAGAGGCTCAGGGGGAGAGGGAGAGAACTCAGGGGGAGAGGTTCAGGGAGAGAGGGAGAGAGGCTCAGGGGGAGAGAGGCTCAGGGGGAGAGAGGCTCAGGGGGAGAGAGGCTCAGGGGGAGAGAGGCTCAGGGGGAGAGAGGCTCAGGGGGAGAGGATCAGGGAGAGAGGATCAGGGAGAGAGGATCAGGGGGAGAGAGGCTCAGGGGGAGAGGGAGAGAGGCTCAGGGGGAGAGGATCAGGGAGAGAGGATCAGGGAGAGAGGATCAGGGGGAGAGGATCAGGGGGAGAGAGGCTCAGGGGGAGAGAGGCTCAGGGGGAGAGGGGGAGAGGCTCAGGGGGAGAGGCTCAGGGAGAGAGGATCAGGGGGAGAGGGAGAAAGACAGACAGAGGGTGTTTCTTAATATGCATATAACTGTGCATAAAATTGTCAATTTGAGAAGCACTCCGTTACCTTTGACCAATACAGACAAAACAAGATAACTACATAAAGCAAACATTTTACTTGATAATTATCAGCTAGCTATATGTGAATCCTATTAATCTAGCAATCCCATCTAGTTTTACATGTAGAAAAAGATCTCAAACTCATGTTGTTAGGGACAGTTGGAACTATGGTGGGGGTCCAAAAAAGGGGAGGGTTGTCAAACTTTTTTTGTTGCTTTGGGAACAGGGGAGGGTAGTGTGGTTATTTATTGGGAACAGGGGAGGGTAGTGTGTTATTTATTGGGAACAGGGGAGGGTCGTGTGGTTATTTATTGGGAACAGGGGAGGGTAGTGTGGTTATTTATTGGGAACAGGGGAGGGTAGTGTGGTTATTTATTGGGAACAGGGGAGGGTAGTGTGGTTATTTATTGGGAACAGGGGAGGGTAGTGTGTTATTTATTGGGAACAGGGGAGGGTAGTGTGCTATTTATTGGGAACAGGGGAGGGTAGTGTGCTATTTATTGGGAACAGGGGAGGGTAGTGTGGTTATTTATTGGGAACAGGGGAGGGTAGTGTGCTATTTATTGGGAACAGGGGAGGGTAGTGTGGTTATTTATTGGGAACAGGGGAGGGTAATGTGCTATTTATTGGGAACAGGGGAGGGTAGTGTGGTTATTTATTGGGAACAGGGGAGGGTAGTGTGGTTATTTATTGGGAACAGGGGAGGGTAGTGTGGTTATTTATTGGGAACAGGGGAGGGTAGTGTGGTTATTTATTGGGAACAGGGGAGGGTAGTGTGGTTATTTATTGGGAACAGGGGAGGGTAGTGTGCTATTTATTGGGAACAGGGGAGGGTAGTGTGGTTATTTATTGGGAACAGGGGAGGGTAGTGTGCTATTTATTGGGAACAGGGGAGGGTAGTGTGGTTATTTATTGGGAACAGGGGAGGGTAGTGTGCTATTTATTGGGAACAGGGGAGGGTAGTGTGGTTATTTATTAGGAACAGGGGAGGGTAGTGTGGGTGTTTATTGGGAACAGGGGAGGGTCGTGTGGTTATTTATTGGGAACAGGGGAGGGTAGTGTGGTTATTTATTGGGAACAGGGGAGGGTAGTGTGCTATTTATTGGGAACAGGGGAGGGTAGTGTGGTTATTTATTGGGAACAGGGGAGGGTAGTGTGCTATTTATTGGGAACAGGGGAGGGTAGTGTGGTTATTTATTAGGAACAGGGGAGGGTAGTGTGGGTGTTTATTGGGAACAGGGGAGGGTAGTGTGTTATTTATTGGGAACAGGGGAGGGTAGTGTGTTATTTATTGGGAACAGGGGAGGGTAGTGTGTTATTTATTGGGAACAGGGGAGGGTAGTGTGGTTATTTATTGGGAACAGGGGAGGGTAGTGTGTTATTTATTGGGAACAGGGGAGGGTAGTGTGGTTATTTATTGGGAACAGGGGAGGGTAATGTGTTATTTATTGGGAACAGGGGAGGGTAGTGTGTTATTTATTGGGAACAGGGGAGGGTAGTGTGGTTATTTATTGGGAACAGGGGAGGGTAGTGTGTTATTTATTGGGAACAGGGGAGGGTAGTGTGTTATTTATTGGGAACAGGGGAGGGTAGTGTGTTATTTATTGGGAACAGGGGAGGGTAGTGTGTTATTTATTGGGAACAGGGGAGGGTAGTGTGTTATTTATTGGGAACAGGGGAGGGTAGTGTGTTATTTATTGGGAACAGGGGAGGGTAGTGTGGGTATTTATTGGGAACAGGGGAGGGTAGTGTGGTTATTTATTGGGAACAGGGGAGGGTAGTGTGTTATTTATTGGGAACAGGGGAGGGTAGTGTGTTATTTATTGGGAACAGGGGAGGGTAGTGTGTTATTTATTGGGAACAGGGGAGGGTAGTGTGGTTATTTATTAGGAACAGGGGAGGGTAATGTGTTATTTATTGGGAACAGGGGAGGGTAATGTGTTATTTATTGGGAACAGGGGAGGGTAGTGTGGTTATTTATTGGGAACAGGGGAGGGTAGTGTGGTTATTTATTGGGAACAGGGGAGGGTAGTGTGTTATTTATTGGGAACAGGGGAGGGTAGTGTGGTTATTTATTGGGAACAGGGGAGGGTAGTGTGGGTGTTTATTGGGAACAGGGGAGGGTAGTGTGTTATTTATTGGGAACAGGGGAGGGTAGTGTGGTTATTTATTGGGAACAGGGGAGGGTAGTGTGGTTATTTATTGGGAACAGGGGAGGGTAGTGTGCTATTTCTTGGGAACAGGGGAGGGTAGTGTGGTTATTTATTGGGAACAGGGGAGGGTAGTGTGGTTATTTATTGGGAACAGGGGAGGGTAATGTGTTATTTATTGGGAACAGGGGAGGGTAGTGTGGTTATTTATTGGGAACAGGGGAGGGTAGTGTGTTATTTATTGGGAACAGGGGAGGGTAATGTGTTATTTATTGGGAACAGGGGAGGGTAGTGTGTTATTTATTGGGAACAGGGGATGGTAGTATCCACCATTCGTAGTGACAGTGGCTTGCGAAAGTATTCACCCCCCTTGGCATTTTTCCTATTTCAGGTTTGTTGTGGTGCCATATTCTTTCCATTTTTTAATAATGGATTTAAAATGGTGCTCCATGGGATGTTCAAAGTTTCTGATATTTTTGTATAACCCAACCCTGATCTGTACTTCTCCACAACTCTGTCCCTGACCTGTTTGGAGAGCTCCTTGGTCTTCACGGTCCACTTGCTTGGTGGTGTCCCTTGCTTAGTGGTGTTACAGACTCTGGGGCCATTCAGAACAGGTGTATATATACACTGAGATCATGTGACACTTAGATTGCACACAGGTGGACTTTATTTAACTAATTATGTGACTTCTGAAGGTAATTGGTTGCACCAGATCTTATTTAGGGGCTTCATAGCAAAGGGGGTGAATACATGTGCACGCACCACTTTTCCGTTATTTATTTTTTAGATTTTTTTCGTTTCACTTCACCAATTTGGACTATTTTGTGTATGTCCATTACATGACATTCAAATAAAAATACATTTAAATTACAGATTGTAATGCAACAAAATAGGAAAAACACCAAGGGGGATGAATACTTTTGCAAGGCACTGTAGTCTACCAGTCTAACTGTCTACCCTGCCCTCTATCCACCATTCATAGTGATAATATAGTCTACCAGTCTAACTGTCTACCCTGCCCTCTATCCACCATTCATAGTGATAATATAGTCTACCAGTCTAACTGTCTACCCTGTCCTCTATCCACCATTCATAGTGATAATATAGTCTACCAGTCTAACTGTCTATCCTGCCCTCTATCCACCATTCATAGTGATAATATAGTCTACCAGTCTGTCTATCCTGCCCTCTATCCACCATTCATAGTGATAATATAGTCTACCAGTCTAACTGTCTACCCTGTCCTCTATCCACCATTCATAGTGATAATATAGTCTACCAGTCTAACTGTCTACCCTGCCCTCTATCCACCATTCATAGTGATAATATAGTCTACCAGTCTAACTGTCTACCCTGCCCTCTATCCACCATTCATAGTGATAATATAGTCTACCAGTCTAACTGTCTACCCTGCCCTCTATCCACCATTCATAGTGTTAATATAGTCTACCAGTCTGTCTACCCTGCCCTCTATCCACCATTCATAGTGATAATATAGTCTACCAGTCTGTCTACCCTGCCCTCTATCCACCATTCATAGTGATAATATAGTCTACCAGTCTAACTGTCTACCCTGCCCTCTATCCACCATTCATAGTGATAATATAGTCTACCAGTCTAACTGTCCTGTCCTCTATCCACCATTCATAGTGATAATATAGTCTACCAGTCTGTCTACCCTGCCCTCTATCCACCATTCATAGTGATAATATAGTCTACCAGTCTAACTGTCTATCCTGCCCTCTATCCACCATTCATAGTGATAATATAGTCTACCAGTCTGTCTACCCTGCCCTCTATCCACCATTCATAGTGATAATATAGTCTACCAGTCTAACTGTCTACCCTGTCCTCTATCCACCATTCATAGTGATAATATAGTCTACCAGTCTAACTGTCTACCCTGCCCTCTATCCACCATTCATAGTGATAATATAGTCTACCAGTCTAACTGTCTACCCTGCCCTCTATCCACCATTCATAGTGATAATATAGTCTACCAGTCTGTCTACCCTGCCCTCTATCCACCATTCATAGTGATAATATAGTCCACCAGTCTGTCTACCCTGTCCTCTATCCACCATTCATAGTGATAATATAGTCTACCAGTCTGTCTACCCTGCCCTCTATCCACCATTCATAGTGATAATATAGTCTACCAGTCTAACTGTCTATCCTGCCCTCTATCCACCATTCATAGTGATAATATAGTCTACCAGTCTGTCTACCCTGCCCTCTATCCACCATTCATAGTGATAATATAGTCTACCAGTCTAACTGTCTACCCTGCCCTCTATCCACCATTCATAGTGATAATATAGTCTACCAGTCTAACTGTCTATCCTGTCCTCTATCCACCATTCATAGTGATAATATAGTCTACCAGTCTGTCTACCCTGCCCTCTATCCACCATTCATAGTGATAATATAGTCTAACTGTCTATCCTGCCCTCTATCCACCATTCATATTGATAATATAGTCTACCAGTCTAACTGTCTACCCTGCCCTCTATCCACCATTCATAGTGATAATATAGTCTACCAGTCTGTCTATCCTGCCCTCTATCCACCATTCATAGTGATAATATAGTCTACCAGTCTGTCTACCCTGCCCTCTATCCACCATTCATAGTGATAATATAGTCTACCAGTCTGTCTACCCTGCCCTCTATCCACCATTCATAGTGATAATATAGTCTACCAGTCTGTCTACCCTGCCCTCTATCCACCATTCATAGTGATAATATAGTCTACCAGTCTAACTGTCTACCCTGCCCTCTATCCACCATTCATAGTGACAATAGTGGTTGGTGGATCGTTTGTCCAGATCAGCAATAAGCTCTGGACAATAAGCTAACTAGGAATTTAACCACAAAAGTTATTTTTATGTGCGCAACAAGTCAATTTGATGGAAACACAACTGATGGGAAAATGTGCATATTGTTTTTATGCAGAATTTTGAATATTTGCATGAAAATCTGTCGCCAATTGGATGGAAACCTAGTCATAGACACCCTAAAGTCTCTGGCAATTATTGCAGTGTGCCCCAGAGATGCGTCTGTACAGGCCCACCTCTGTGTAGATACGTCCTGGCAGCCATCCACCACTGTCCCGCTGCCTTGTGGGTTAGTCTGGTACGACCAAGGCTAGGGGAGCCCACCCTGAGAGAAAAGCAGCGTGCTGGCAGCCATCCACCACTGTCCCGCTGCCTTGTGGGTTAGTCTGGTACGACCAAGGCTAGGGGAGCACACCCTGAGAGAAAAGCAGCGTCCTGGCAGCCATCAACCACTGTCCCGCTGCCTTGTGGGTTAGTCTGGTACGACCAAGGCTAGGGGAGCACACCCTGAGAGAAAAGCAGCGTGCTGGCGGCGCGCGGTAGGTGGACGCCGACAGACCGGGGATCCGGCAGCCTCCTGCAGCTGTGGAAGATACTGGTCGTCCTGGGTTTGCCCCCTTACCAGTGGATCCGGCAGCCTCCTGCAGCTGTGGAAGATACTGGTCGTCCTGGGTTTGCCCCCTTACCAGTGGATCCGGCAGCCTCCTGCAGCTGTGGAAGATACTGGTCGTCCTGGGTTTGCCCCCTTACCAGTGGACTCTCACCTTCCTACAGTGAAGTAGTGTTGTTGGGGATTGCACACCCTCAGCGGCACTTTAAATAACTTCCTTTGCGCAGGTATCCACTTCTGACCTCGGTCAAGCCATGACCCGGAAACCGGACTAAAGTCTGGCGGCGTGCCCTGAGTGAGACCAGGTTCCTGGATGATGGTTCTGGAAAGAGGAGGGAGAAGGCTACACCTTCTTCTGAAAAAGGTTACCCTCTGGGTGGACAACATGAGCACGGTTACCCTCTGGGTGGACAACATGAGCACGGTTACCCTCTGGGTGGACAACATGAGCACGGTTACCCTCTGGGTGGACAACATGAGCACATTTACCCTCTGGGTGGACAACATGAGCACGGTTACCCTCAGGGTGGACAACATGAGCACGGTTACCCTCTGGGTGGACAACATGAGCACGGTTACCCTCTGGGTGGACAACATGAGCACGGTTACCCTCTGGGTGGACAACATGAGCACGGTTACCCTCAGGGTGGACAACATGAGCACGGTTACCCTCAGGGTGGACAACATGAGCACGGTTACCCTCTGGGTGGACAACATGAGCACGGTTACCCTCTGGGTGGACAACATGAGCACGGTTACCCTCTGGGTGGACAACATGAGCACGGTTACCCTCTGGGTGGACAACATGAGCACGGTTACCCTCAGGGTGGACAACATGAGCACGGTTACCCTCAGGGTGGACAACATGAGCACGGTTACCCTCAGGGTGGACAACATGAGCACGGTTACCCTCTGGGTGGACAACTTGAGCACTATTACCCTCTGGGTGGACAACATGAGCACGGTTACCCTCTGGGTGGACAACATGAGCACGGTTACCCTCAGGGTGGACAACATGAGCACGGTGTGGGACTGGCAATTAAGAACAGCCTTTTACCCAGACTGAGCCTCCGTCCACCCATTCAAGACCTCAACCATTCGCCAACCTTCCAAGAGGCGTTATCAGCTATCCGCTCCCTAAAGAACAACAAGACTCCTGGCGCTGACAGCATCCCGGCAGAGCTACTTAAGAAGGGAGGTTACTCCTGGCGCTGACAGCATCCCGGCAGAGCTACTTAAGAAGGGAGGTTACTCCTGGCGCTGACAGCATCCCGGCAGAGCTACTTAAGAAGGGAGGCTACTCCTGGCGCTGACAGCATCCCGGCAGAGCTACTTAAGAAGGGAGGCTACTCCTGGCGCTGACAGCATCCCGGCAGAGCTACTTAAGAAGGGAGGCTACTCCTGGCGCTGACAGCATCCCGGCAGAGCTACTTAAGAAGGGAGGCTACTCCTGGCGCTGACAGCATCCCGGCAGAGCTACTTAAGAAGGGAGGCTACTCCTGGCGCTGACAGCATCCCGGCAGAGCTACTTAAGAAGGGAGGTTACTCCTGGCGCTAACAGCATCCCGGCAGAGCTACTTAAGAAGGGAGGCTACTCCTGGCGCTGACAGCATCCCGGCAGAGCTACTTAAGAAGGGAGGCTACTCCTGGCGCTGACAGCATCCCGGCAGAGCTACTTAAGAAGGGAGGTTACTCCTGGCGCTGACAGCATCCCGGCAGAGCTACTTAAGAAGGGAGGCTACTCCTGGCGCTGACAGCATCCCGGCAGAGCTACTTAAGAAGGGAGGCTACTCCTGGCGCTAACAGCATCCCGGCAGAGCTACTTAAGAAGGGAGGCTACTTACATTTACATTTACATTTACGTCATTTAGCAGACGCTCTTATCCAGAGCGACTTACAAATAGGTGCATTCACCTTATAGCCAGTGGGATAACCACTTTACAATTATTATTTTATTTTTTTTGGGGGGGGGGGGGTCCCAAACCCAGTACATCACTGAGGTTTGGGACCGGGAGATCGTCCCCCAACAGTGGTGGGTTTGGGACCGGGAGATCGTCCCCCAACAGTGGTGGGTTTGGGACCGGGAGATCGTCCCCCAACAGTGGTGGGACGCAAACATTGTCACCATCTATAAAGAACAAGGGTGACAAGTCCATCTGCGGCAACAGCCGGGGGATATCCCTTCTGGCTGTTGCCAGCAAGGTCCTGGCCAAGGTGATGCTACACAGGCTGGTGAACAACCTCACAGAGGAACTGCTGCCAGAGTCAGAAAGAACAGGAGTACGGTCAACATGATATTCACGGCAACTCCAGGTGACGTGCCGTGAACAACATCAGGACCTCTCCAAGGCCTTTGTCGACCTCTCCATGGCCTTCGACACTGTGAGCAGGGAATTACTATGGGGCATTCTAATTTGTCACAAATTAGTCAACATCCTTTGCCAGTTCCATGATGGGATGATGGCTCGGGTGGCCATAGGAGGGCAGGAGTCAGTGCTCTTTGGAGTAAGCATCAGGAGGCTCCAAGCAACCACCAAGGTTATGACGGAGCGGGTTCTTGAGCTGCAGTATGCTGATGACTGTGCTCTTGTGGCCCACACTCCGGAACACCTTCAGTCCGTCCTTGTAGCGGCTGTGAGGGTCTATAGCAGGATGGAACTGTTTATCAACACCACCAAGACAGAGGTGGTCTGCCAATGGAGATCCAGCCCTCCACCCACCATGCCTGTCTTCACCATTGAACACAAATCACTGGCAATAGTCCCGTCCTTCACACACCAGGGCAGCATCCTCTCGGAGGACTGCAGCATCGACCTCGAAATTCAAAATAGGATCAAGCAAGCATCAGTTGCCTTTGGGAAACTCAGACGCAGGGTCTTCCAAAACAGGGATCTCCACCTCCACACCAAAGTCACCGTCTATCGTCTGCATCACCACACCTCTTTACAGCTCGGTCACTTACAGTCGCCACAACAAGCAGCTCGAGCCATTCCACATAAGATGCCAGCAGCGCATCCTGGGAATCACCTGGTGCGATCGATTGCCCCATACAGAAACACTTGCTAAGACCAACTGCAAGAGTACTGAGGCCATGGTTTGGGTTAAGGTTAGGGGTCAGCGGTCACTCACCCATGGATTGGCTGGTGCGCGTGCAGGCGGTGCGTCTCAGGATCTCGTACACCTGAGAGGGTCATAGGTCACACAGAATATTGTGTCAGAGAGAAACAGAGACCTGAAACCATATTCCCATTGATTCTTGACATTCATATAAAAACAGAGAAAACATCCTGAATGAGAGACTTACTATTCGACTGCGTGTTGCGTTGTCAAAGAACGTGTCTTTAGAGGTGATGTTAAATCTGTAGAGAACAAATAATAGATGTCAACTCAGGGAAACTCACAACAACCACACAGATGGTTCTCAATATAGACCAACTGTTGTCAGAGTGTGTGTGTGAGTACGTGTGTGTGTGTGGGGTGGTGGTGTGGGTGCATCTTACAAGTGTAGTTTTTCCCTGGAGAAGCAGTGGGAGAGCTGCTTGGTGGTGCTGTGGCCTAGCTGGGGGATGTTGGGTTGGAACGGCTGGTTCACCTTCCTCCAGAACTCACTGAGGCTGGCACTGAACCCATGCTCCTCCTTCAGACCATAGCTCTACACACAGACAACAGACACACACACAGAGAGAGAGGGAGAGAGACAGAGAGAGAGAGAGAGACAGAGAGAGAGAGAGAGAGAGAGACAGAGAGAGAGAGACAGAGAGAGAGAGACAGAGAGAGAGACAGAGAGAGAGAGAGAGAGAGAGAGAGAGAGACAGAGAGGGGGAGACAGACAGACAGACAGACAGACAGACAGACAGACAGACAGACAGACAGACAGACAGACAGACAGACAGACAGACAGACAGACAGACAGACAGACAGACAGACAGACAGACAGACAGACAGACAGACAGACAGACAGACAGACAGACAGACAGACAGACAGACAGACAGACAGACAGACAGACAGACAGACAGACAGACAGACAGACAGACAGACAGACAGAGAGAGAGAGAGAGAGACAGAGAGAGAGAGAGAGAGAGAGAGATACACAGAGAGAGAGAGAGAGAGAGAGAGATACACAGAGAGAGAGAGAGAGAGAGAGAGAGAGAGAGAGAGAGAGACAGAGACAGAGAGAGAGAGACAGAGAGAGAGAGAGAGAGAGAGAGAGAGAGAGAGAGACAGACAGTAAGTAATGGCAGTAAGTAATTTATCCAACAGTCATATAAACATCTTACTCTGCTTATCTTAAAATCGGCGTAAGGTTAAAATCTAAGTAAGCATACGTCGATTAAAATCTGGTTTTCTGACAAATCTTTCGAACGATTAGGACACGTAAACACCGTTCCAGCAGTGTGTTTGATCTGCTCATGTGCCAGCACCAGCCGAGAGCCTCCCTCTTTAGTGCCAGTGAAGTGAGTTCAGAACAACTGAATGAATGCATCTTAGAAGTAGTTTTCACATACAAACTTTATATGCAGAACATATTAATATGTCAGAATCAAATATGCTTCACAAAAATAACATGGTCGCTGTGGTAGAACGTTTATGTTGATTGGTGATTTTCTGCACTTAATCAGAGTGCCATCAGGTAGCCATCTGGCAGTCCGACGGACGAATCAGAGTTTGGCGAATGCCAGGAGAACGCTACCTGCCCCAATGCATAGTACCAACTGTAAAGTTTGGTGGAGGAGGAATAATGGTCTGAGGCTGTTTTTCATGATTCAGGCTCCTTAGTTCCAGTGAAGGGAAATCTTAACGCTACAGCATATAATAATATTCTAGATGATTTTGTGGCAACAGTTTGGGGAAGGCCTTTTCCTGTTTCAGCATGACAATGCCCCCGTGCACAAAGCGAGGTCCATACAGAAATGGTTTGTCGAGATCGGTGTGGAAGAACCTGACTTGTCTGCACAGAGCCCTGACCTCAACCACATCGAACACCTTTGGGATGAATTGGAACGTCGCCTGCGAGCCAGGCCTAATCGCCCAACATCAGTGCCCGACCTCACTAATGCTCTTGTGGCTGAATGGAAGCAAGTCCCCACAGCAATGTTCCAACATCTAGTGGAAAGCCTTCCCAGAAGAGTGGAGGCTGTTATAGCAGCAAAGGGGGGACCAACTCCATATTAATGCCCATGATTTTGGAATGAGATGTTCGACGAGCAGGTGTCCACATACTTTTGGTAATGTAGTATAAGTCCCCTTTGGTCGATTTTCCCGAATGTGAGTTGTTCCATTGCAAAAGACACGTCTCTGCTGTAGTGTGATTCTGACAGCTTTCTTTAAAAGTTCACACGCTGTTTCAGGTAGCAGCTAAAGTAATCCAAGTAGGAGAATAATCCACCGTGTCTTCATGTGGCTCTACTGTAGCCTGATGGGTAATCTGATGCAACATTAAAGATAGTTAAACCTGCTATAAAACAAAGCAACAACAACGGATGAGTTTAAAAAAAGAAAGAAACGCTGCAAGGCACCACCGACATTAACCCCCTGTTTGTGTTAGGGGAGGATCCATCCATGGGATTAAACACACACACAGGGGGCTGTAAAGGGGAGGAGGTCTCACCTTATTAGTGGGGACACACAGGGGGCTGTAAAGTGGTGGAGGTCTCACCTTATTAGTGGGGACTTTAATCTTGAGGAACTCTGCCTCTCTGCTCAGGACCGGCCAGGGGACATGGAGCCGAGTGAAGCTGGGCCCGAAGACCCTGACCTGGAGGAGAGGAGAGGCACAGGGGGTAGGAACCAACAGTCAGATAGCACACAGTTTAATACCAGGAGAGGAGGACAGGGGGTAGGAACCAACAGTCAGATAGGACACAGTTTAATACCAGGAGAGGAGGACAGGGGGTAGGAACCAACAGTCAGATAGCACACAGTTTAATACCAGGAGAGGAGGACAGGGGGTAGGAACCAACAGTCAGATAGCACACAGTTTAATACCAGGAGAGGAGGACAGGGGGTAGGAACCAACAGTCAGATAGCACACAGTTTAATACCAGGAGAGGAGGACAGGGGGTAGGAACCAACAGTCAGATAGCACACAGTTTAATACCAGGAGAGGAGGACAGGGGGTAGGAACCAACAGGTAGGAACCATAGTTTAATACCTGGGGGAGAGGACAGGTGATAGGAACCATTAGGTAGGAACCATTGTTTAATACCTGGAGGAGAGGACAGGGGGTAGGAACCAACGGGTAGGAACCATAGTTTAATACCTGGGGGAGAGGACAGGGGGTAGGAACCAACGGGTAGGAACCATTGTTTAATACCTGGAGGAGAGGACAGGGGGTAGGAACCAACAGATATAAACTAAAGTTTAAAACTAGGAGATGAGGAGGACAGGGGGTAGGAACCAACAGATATAAACTAAAGTTTAAAACTAGGAGATGAGGAGGACAGGGGGTAGGAACCAACAGGTAGGAACCATAGTTTAATACCTGGGGGAAAGGACAGGGGGTAGGAACCAACAGATATAAACTAACGCGGATACCCATCATCCATTGCTTACAATGATTTAAGTCAATAAATCATCATTTTAGTCAAAGTACTATATATTTGTGGTTGAAGTTGGAAACTTCTGATATTTTCTGTGCCAATGCTGTGTTTCCCCTATGATATGTTCTGTGCCAATGCTGTGTTTCCCCTATGATATGTTCTGTGCCAATGCTGTGTTTCCCCTATGATATGTTCTGTGCCAATGCTGTGTTTCCCCTATGATATGTTCTGTGCCAATGCTGTGTTTCCCCTATGATATGTTCTGTGCCAATGCTGTGTTTCCCCTATGATATGTTCTGTGCCAATGCTGTGTTTCCCCTATGATATGTTCTGTGCCAATGCTGTGTTTCCCCTATGATATGTTCTGTGCCAATGCTGTGTTTCCCCTATGATATGATATGTTCTGTGCCAATGCTGTGTTTCCCCTATGATATGTTCTGTGCCAATGCTGTGTTTCCCCTATGATGTGATATGTTCTGTGCCAATGCTGTGTTTCCTCTATGATATGACGTGCTAATAGTTTTCAGTCTACATGTCTTTTCAGGGCTGGGTTTTATTTGAAAGTTACCACCCACCAGCATGACATTGTTTATTAATCAGAAACACCTGCAAAGTTCTTCCTCTTGGCGAGTCACGACTGAGCAATATAATAGATAATCTATGGCTGAACCAAACAGCTTTTGGCCGTTGCCTACACTTGGCCACCTGAGCCATGGAGCAAACTCAAATAAAGCGATGCAAATTTGATATCAGAATCCATTGGAGAATTCTATTTTCACATATTTTTGAGCTAGCCTGTATAAAAAAATTAATTTAAAAAATACACACACACACACACACACACACACACACAGCTGTGGAAAAAATTAAGAGACCACTGCAAATGTTTCTTAAATCAACATCTCTACATGTATGACAGCCATTCTATTCCAGTGTCCATCTCTACATGTATCACAGCCATTCCATTCCAGTGTCTGTTGAATTCCAACACAGGCACACCTCATTCTACTGAATTAGGTCCTGATTAGGTGATCACCTGAACCAAATCTTATTTAACGAGGAAAAGTATAAAAACCACTGCTGTGGTCATCACTATCCTCTTGCAATACAACCTCTCCCTCAACGTGACTAAGACAAAGGAGATGATTGTGGACTACAGGGAAAAAAAGAGGACTGAGCACGCCCCCATTCTCATCGACGGGGCTTTAGTGGAACAGGTTGAGAGCTTCAAGTTCCTTGGTGTCAACATCACCAACGAACTATCATGGTCCAAACACACCAAGACAGTCGTGAAGAGGGCACGACAAAGCCTATTCCCCCTCAGGAGACTGAAAAGATTTGGCATGGGTCCTCAGATCCTCAACAAATTCTACAGCTGCACCATCGAGAGCATCCTGACTGGTTGCATCACCGCCTGGTATGGCAACTGCTTGGCCTCCGACCGCAAGGCACTACAGAGGGTAGTGCGTACGGCCCAGTACATCACTGGGGCCAAGCTTCCTGCCATCCAGGACCTCTATACCAGGCGGTGTCAGAGGAAGGCTCTCAAAATTGTCAAAGACTCCAGCCACCCTAGTCATAGACTGTTCTCTCTGCTACCGCACGGCAAGCGGTACCGGAGTGCCAAGTCTAGGTCCAAAAGACTTCTCAACAGCTTCTACCCCCAAGCCATAAGACTCCTGAACAGCTAATCATGGCTACCCGGACTATTTGCACTGCCCCCCCACCCCATCCTTTTACGCTGCTGCTACTCTGTTAATGATTTATGCATAGTCACTTTAACTCTACCCACATGTACATATTACTTCAACTACCTCAACTAGCCGGTGCCCCCGCACATTGACTCTGCACCGGTACCCCCCTGTATATATAGCCTCCCTACTGTTATTTTATTTTACTTCTGCTCTTTTTTTCTCAACACTTTTTTTGTTGTTGTTTTATTTTTACTTTTTTGTTAAAAATAAATGCACTGTTGGTTAAGGGCTGTAAGTAAGCATTTCACTGTAATGTCTGCACCTGTTGTATTCGGCGCATGTGGCCAATAAAATTTGATTTGATTTAATAGGACCAGCTGGATGTCAAAAACAGTGCTAATAGTACCTTTAAAAGTAATATTAATCAAAATATAACTATTGACCATGCCAAAAGAGTTGAAAAGGAAAGTTGAGTGAGGAAAATAAGGGTTCAATTCTGGCTTTACTGGCAGAGGGATACAGTGAGCGTCAGGTTGCTTCCATCCTTAAAATTTCAAAGACGGCGGTTCATAAGAACAAGGTCAAGCAAAGCTAGAAAAAAGCCCTTCATCAATGAGAAGCAAAGAAGAGCCAGGCTGAGGTTTGCAAAAGACCATAAGGATTGGACCGTAGAGGACTGGAGTAAGGTCATCTTCTCTGATGAGTCCAATTTTCAGCTTTGCCCAACACCTGGTCGTCTAATGGTTAGACGGAGACCTGGAGAGGCCTACAAGGCACAGTGTCTCGCACCCACTGTGAAATTTGGTGGAGGATCGGTGATGATCTGGGGGTGCTTCAGCAATGCTGGAATTGGGCAGATTTGTCTTTGTGAAGGACGCATGAATCAAGCCACGTACAAGGTTGTCCTGGAAGAAAACTTGCTTCCTTTTGCTCTGACATTGTTCCCCAACTCTGAGGTTTGGTTTTTCCAGCAGGACAATGCGCCATGCCACACAGCCAGGTCAATCAAGGTGTGGATGGAGGACCACCAGATCAAGACCCTGTCATGGCCAGCCCAATCTCCAGACCTGAACCCCATTGAAAACTTCTGGAATGTGATCAAGAGGAAGATGGATGGTCACAAGCCATCAAACAAAGCCGAGCTGCTTGAATTTTTGCGCCAGGAGTGGCATAAAGTCACCCAACATCAATGTGAAAGACTGGTGGAGAGCATGCCAAGACGCATGAAAGCTTTGATTGAAACATTAGTCTTGTGTTGTTTAAAAATGAACATGAACTTATTTTCTTTGCATTATTCGAGGTCTGACAACACTGCATATTTTTTGTTATTTTGACCAGTTGTCATTTTCTGCAAATAAATGCTCTAAATGACAATATTTGTATTTGGAATTTGGGAGAAATGTTGTCAGTAGTTTATAGAATAAAACAAAAATGTGAATTTCACCCAAACACATACCTATAAATATTAAAACCAGAGAAACGTATATTTTTGGTCTCTTCATGTTTTCCACAGCTGTCCATACACTACCGTTCAACAGTTTGGGGTCACTGAAATTTCCTTGTTTTTGTCCATTAAAATAACATCACATGAATCTGAAATACAGTGTAGACATTGTTAATGTTGTAAATGGCTATTGTAGCTGGAAATGGCTGATTTGTAATGGAATATCTACATAGGCGTACAGAGGCCCATTATCAGCAACCATCAGTCCTGTGTTCCAATGGCACGTTGTGTTTGCTAATCCAATTTTATCATTTTAAAAGGCTAATTGATCATTAGAAAACCCTTTGCAATTATGTTAGCACAACTGAAAACTGTTGTGCTGATTAAAGAAGCAATAAAACTGGCCTTCTTGAGACTAGTTGAGTATCTGGAGCATCAGCAATTGTGGGTTCAATTACAGGCTCAAAATGGCCAGAAACAAAGAATGTTCTTCTGAAACTCGTCAGTCTATTCTTGTTCTGAGAAATGAAGGCTATTCCATGCGAGAAATTGCCAAGAAACTGAAGATCTCGTACAACATTGTGTCCTACTCCCTTCACAGAACAGCGCAAACTGTCTCTAACCAGAATAGAAAGAGGAGTGGGAGGACCCGGTGCACAACTGAGCAAGAGGACAAATACATTAGTGTCTAGTTTGAGAAACAGACGCCTCTCACAGGTCCTCAACTGGCAGCTTCATTAAATAGTACCCGCAAAACACCAGTCTCAACGTCAACATTGAAGAGGCGACTCCGGGATGCTGACCTTCTAGGCAGAGTTGCAAAGAAAAAGCCATATCTCAGACTGGCCAATAAAAAGAAAAGATTAAGATGTGCAAAAGAACACAGACACTGGACTTTTTATTTGCAACTCTGCCTAGGTCAGCATCCCGGAGTCTCTGGTCTGATGAAACCAAGATTGAATTCTTTGGCCTGAATGCCAAGCGTCACGTCTGGAGGAAACCTGTCACCTTGCTTAGGGTGAAGCATGGTGGTGGCAGCATCATGCTGTGAAGATATGTTTCAGCGGCAGGGATTGGGACACTAGTCAGGATCGATTGAAAGGTAAACGGAGCAAAGTACACAGAGATCCTGGATGAAAAACCTGCTCCAGAGCGCTCAGGACTACAGACTGGGGGCGAAGGTTCACCTTCCAACAGGACAACGACCCTAAGCACACAGCCAAGACAACGCAGTAGTGGCTTCGGGATAAGTCTCTGAATGTCCTTGAGTGGCCCAGCCAGAGCCCGGACTTGAACCCGATCGAACATCTCTGGAGAGACCTGAAAATAGCTGTGCAGTGACGCTCCCCATCCAACCTGACAGAGCTTGAGAGGATCTGCAGAGAAGAATGGGAAAAACTCCCCAAATACAGGTGTGCCAAGCTTGTAGTGTCAGACTCGAGGCTGTAATCGCTGCCAAAGGTGCTTTACAAAAAAGTACTGAGTAAAAGGGTCTGAATAATTATGCAAATATGATATCAGTTTTTAAATAAATTAGCACAAAAAAATACAAACCTGTTTTTGCTTTGTCATTATGGGGTATTGTGAAGATTGATGAGGATTTATTTTATTGTTGTTTATTCCCTCAATCTACACACAATAACCCATAATGACAAAGTAAACACAGGTTTTTATAAATTAACAAAATTATTATTACATATAAAAAATAGTATTATAGTATATAGTATTCAGACCCTTTACTCAGTACTTTGTTGAAGCACCTTTGGCAGCGATTACAGCCTCGAGTCTTCTTGGGTATGACGCTACAAGCTTGGCACACCTGTATTTGGGGAGTTTCTCCCATTCTTCTCTGCAGATCCTCTCAAGCTCTGTCAGGTTGGATGGGGAGCGTCGCTGCACAGCTATTTTCAGGTCTCTACATTTTAGAATAAGGCTGTAACCTAACAAAATGTGGAAAAAGTAAAGGGGTCCGAATACTTTCCGAATGCACTGAATATGACTATCTTATCAACGGTAAAATTGCATGTGATATGATTGCATTTTGGAACCCCGCTCCCCCAGTCTCCCCAAAATGAATGTTTTTTGCTCCACTGCTCTGATTGGTGCAGCTAGAAATACCAAGAGTCTATCCTTTAATGAAAAGGTGCCCACGAAAGAAGATTCCACAAACTTCTTTATATATTTTGTGATGTTGTTACATTTGTATTGGTGTTTTTTTTTGTGTCCGATGCTCTCAGGGTGTGGTTACATTTTTATTGGTGTTTTGTGTCCGACTCTCTCAGGGTGTTACATTTGTATTGGTGTTTTGTGTCCGATGCTCTCAGGGTGCTACATTCGTATTGCTGTTTCGTGTCCGATGCGCTCAGGGTGTTACATTTGTATTGGTGTTTTGTTTCGTGTCCGATGTGTTTTGTTTAGTGTCCGATGCTCTCAGGGTGTTACATTTGTATTGGTGTTTTGTGTCCGATGCTCTCAGGGTGCTACATTCGTAGTGCTGTTTCGTGTCCGATGCGCTCAGGGTGTTACATTTGTATTGGTGTTTTGTTTCGTGTCCGATGTGTTTTGTTTAGTGTCCGATGCTCTCAGGGTGTTACATTTGTATTGGTGTTTTGTGTAGTATCCGATGCTCTCAGGGTGTTGTTACATTTTTATTGGTGTTTTGTGTCCGATGCTCTCAGGGTGTTACATTTGTATTGGTGTTTTGTGTCCGATGCTCTCAGGGTGTTGTTACATTTGTATTGGTGTTTTGTGTAGTATCCGATGCTCTCAGGGTGTTGTTACATTTTTATTGGTGTTTTGTGTCCGATGCTCTCAGGGTGTTACATTTGTATTGGTGTTTTGTGTCCGATGCTCTCAGGGTGTTGTTACATTTGTATTGGTGTTTCGTGTCTGATACTCCCTATCCATCTGTGGCGAGGATTCCCTAAAGATGCTGGTTTCCCCTATCCATCTGTGGTGAGGTTTCCCTAAAGATGCTGGTTTCCCCCTATCCATCTGTGGTGAGGTTTCCCTAAAGATGCTGGTTTCCCCCTATCCATCTGTGGTGAGGTTTCCCTAAAGATGCTGGTTTCTCCTATCCATCTGTGGTGAGGTTTCCCTAAAGATGCTGGTTTCCCCTATCCATCTGTGGTGAGGTTTCCCTAAAGATGCTGGTTTCTCCAATCCATCTGTGGCGAAATTCTCCCTAAATTCTTATGAAAAATCCAGCTCCGTAACCAGCCATAGCCTAGCCAATAGCTGTGTAGCAACAACAGATAACATTAGCTAGCTAGATAAGGTTAGCATGCTAGCTAGCTACACGGACAGCTGTCAGTGCCCTACTTGTTATTTCTTCACTCCATGTGGAAATCACCACAACGTTCCCACCCCCAGTTCCTGAATATGTATTAGCAGCCTACGTCATTCTTCTGAGGTGGAACCTAAATGAGAATGTCTGCTATAGAATTATGTCGAAATAGGGGCAGCATTGCCCTATTATGGAGGCCTGTAAAGACACAATCTGGAGTTTGTTTCAGCAAAGAGCAACCCTACCAATTAAAGGAGGATATCCCCCATTTTGACGCGTGTTCCTGTTTTCACAGTTACCTATTCTGTTTGATATCCCAAGACATTTGCTGGTCCATATCTCACATATTTAGATACTTTATGGTTACAGTACCTTGTAAAAGTATTCATCCCCCTTGGCGTTTTTTCCTATTTTGTTGCATTACAACCTGTAATTTAAATTGATTTTTATTTGGATGTCATGTAATGGACATACACAAAATAGTCCAAATTGGTGAAGTGAAATGAAAAAAATAACTTATTTCAAAAAATTCTAAAAAATAAATAACGGAAAAGTGGTGCGTGCATATTTTTTCACCCCCTTTGCTATGAAGCCCCTAAATAAGATCTGGTGCAACCAATTACCTTCAGAAGTCACATAATTAGTTAAATAAAGTCCACCTGTGTGCAATCTAAGTGTCACATGATCAGTCACATGATCTCAGTATATATACACCTGTTCTGAAAGGCCCCAGAGTCTGCAACACAACTAAGCAAGGGGCACCACCAAGCAAGCGGCACCATGAAGACCAAGGAGCTCTCCAAACAGGTCAGGGACAGAGTTGTGGAGAAGTACAGATCAGGGTTGGGTTATAAAAAAATATCAGAAACTTTGAACATCCCACGGAGCACCATTAAATCCATTATGAAAAAATTGAAAGAATATGGCACCACAACAAACCTGTCACGCCCTGGCTCTGGGGACTCTTGTATGTTGAGCCAGGGTGTTAGTTTCGTTGTGTAGAGTCTATGTTTCGTGTTTCTATGGTATGTTCTAGGTTATGTGTTTCTGTGTTGGCCGGGGTGGTTCTCAATCAGAGGCAATGAGAATCAGCTGTTGCTTGTTGTCTCTGATTGGGAACCATACTTAGGCAGCCTTGTGTGCACTTGTTATTCGTGGGATCTTGTTCCGTGTAGGTTTGTGTATGTTACCGAGGACTTCACGTATCGTTTTGTTGTTTTTGTTCGTGTGGTGAATTATAATAAAAGTATGTACTCATATCACGCTGCGCCTTGGTCCACTTCATATAACGATCGTGACAGAAGATCCCACCAAAACAGGACCAAGCAGCGTGCCCAGGAGCAGACAGCCTGGACTTGGGAGGAGATCTTGGACGGGCAGGGGTCCTGGACTTGGGAGGAAATCCAGGCCGGTATGGATCGCCGTCCGTGGGAGGAGACGGTGGAGGCGCGCCATAGAGAGGAGCAGCGGCGCCAACCGGGCCGACGTCGGACACGCAAGAGGCAACCCCAAGAAATGTTTAGGGGGGGGGCACACGGCATGGACGACGGGGCTGCTGGAGGCAGCTACAGGGCGAGTTTGGGGATTAGGAGAGGAGGCCACCGGGTTTGGGGGGCTGGAAGGGAGGTTGGCGGAGCCTAGAGGTAGAGCAGAGCCAACTCCCTGTACTCAGGCTAGGCAGCGTGAGACTGGGCAGGTTCCGAGGTATGCAGAGCTGCGTACTGTGCCGCGAGTGGTCCGGCACAGTCCGGTACGTCCTGTGCGAGCACCACGCACGTGTCGTGCTAAGGTGGGCATGCAGCCAGGACGGAGTGTGCCGGCTCAACGCTCGTGGCCTCCAGTACCCCTCCTCGGTCCCGGATATCCTGCGCCAGTGTCACGTGCTGTAGTGCCAGTGCGAGTACACAGCCCTGTACGTCCTGTGCTGATGCCTCACACAGTGTGTAAAAATAGGCATTCAGCCAGGACGGGTTGTGTCAGCTCTTCGCTCCAGACCTCCAGTCCGTCTCCACAGCCCGGTCTGGCCTGTTCCTGCCCCTCGCACCAAGCCTATGGTGCGCGTCGCCAGCCCGGCCCGGCCCGGCCTGTTCCTGCCCCTCGCACCAAGCCAATGGTGCGCGTCGCCAGCCCGGCCCGGCCTGTTCCTGCCCCTCGCACCAAGCAAATGGTGCGCGTCGCCGGCCCGGCCTGTTCCTGCTCCCCGCACCAAGCCTATGGTGCGCGTCGCCAGCCCAGCCCGGCCTGTTCCTGCCCCTCGCACCAAGCCAATGGTGTGAGTCGCCAGCCCGGCCCGGCCTGTTCCTGCTCCCCGCACCAAGCCTATGGTGCGCGTCGCCAGCCCGGCCCGGCCTGTTCCTGCCCCTCGCACCAAGCAAATGGTGCGCGTCGCCAGCCCGGCCCGGCCTGTTCCTGCTCCCCGCACCAAGCCTATGGTGCGCGTCGCCAGCGCGGCCCGGCCCGTTACTGCCCCTCGCACCAAGCAAATGGTGCGCGTCGCCGGCCCGGCCTGTTCCTGCTCCCCGCACCAAGCCTATGGTGCGCGTCGCCAGCCCAGCCCGGCCTGTTCCTGCCCCTCACACCAAGCCAATGGTGTGAGTCGCCAGCCCGGCCCGGCCTGTTCCTGCTCCCCGCACCAAGCCTGTGGTGCGCGTCGCCAGCCCGGTCCGGCCCGTTCCTGCTCCCCGCACCAAGTCAGTGGTGCGCGTCGTCAGCCCGGTCCGGCCCATTCCTGCTCCCCGCACCAAGCCTGTGGTGCGTGTCGTCAGTTCGGCACAGCCCGTGCTCGTTTCACCGGTGCCTGGTCAGGTACCGGTCAGCTGCTCCACACTGGAGCCTAAGCAATCCGCTCCACCGATGTCCAGTCCAGCTCCAGCCAGCGGGGCCAGACCAGACCAGGGGCGCTACGGGGGGGTGGAGAGAGAGTGGTGGTCACGCCCGGAGCCGGATCCGCCTCCGAGGAGGAATGCCCACCCGGCCCCTCCCCTGTTGGGTTTATGTTGGCGCGGTCGCAGTCCGCGCCTTTGGGGGGGGGGGGGGGGGGGGGGGGGGGGGGGGGTACTGTCACGCCCTGGCTCTGGGGACTCTTGTATGTTGAGCCAGGGTGTTAGTTTCGTTGTGTAGAGTCTATGTTTCGTGTTTCTATGGTATGTTCTAGGTTATGTGTTTCTGTGTTGGCCGGGGTGGTTCTCAATCAGAGGCAACGAGAATCAGCTGTTGCTTGTTGTCTCTGATTGGGAACCATACTTAGGCAGCCTTGTGTGCACTTGTTATTGGTGGGATCTTGTTCCGTGTAGGTTTGTGTATGTTACCGAGGACTTCACATATCGTTGTTGTTTTTGTTCGTGTGGTGAATTATAATAAAAGTATGTACTCATATCACGCTGCGCCTTGGTCCGCTCCTTTTGACGATCGTGACAAAACCTGCCAAGAGAGGGCCGCCCACCAAAACTCACGGACCAGGCAAGGAGGGCATTAATCACAGAGGGAACAAAGAGACCAAAGATAACCCTGAAGGAGCTGCAACGCTCCACAGCGGAGATTGGAGTATCTGTCCATAGGACCACTTTAAGTCGTACACTCCACAGAGCTGGGCTTTACGGAATAGTGGCCAGACTAAAATTGAGCTTTTTGGCCATCAAGGAAAACACTATGTCTGGCGCAAACCCAACACCTCTCATCACCCCAAGAACACCATCGGCAGGGACTGGGAAACTGGTCAGAATTTAAGGAATGATGGATGGCGCTAAATACAGGGAAATTCTTGAGGGAAACCTGTTTCAGTCTTCCAGAGATTTGAGACTGGGACGGAGGTTCACCTTCCAGCAGGACAATGACCCTAAGCATACTGCTAAAGCAACACTTGAGTGGTTTTAGGGGAAACATTTAAATGTCTTGGAATGGCCTAGTCAAAGCCCAGACCTCAATCCAATTGAGAATCTGTGGTATGACTTAAAGATTGCTGTACACCAGCGGAACCCATCCAACTTGAAGGAGCTGGAGCAGTTTTGCCTTGAAGAAAGGGCAAAAATCCCAGTGGCTAGATGTGCCAAGCTTATAGAGACATACCCCAAGAGACTTGCAGCTGTAATTGCTGCAAAAGGTGGCTCTACAAAGTATTGACTTTGGGGGGTGAATAGTTATGCACGCTCAAGTTCAGTTTTTTTGGTCTTATTTCTTGTTTGTTTCACCAAAAAAAATATTTTCCATCTTCAAAGTGGTAGGTATGTTGTGTAAATCAAATGATACAAACCCCCCAAAAATGCATTTTAATTCTAGGTTGTAAGGCAAAAAAATAGGAAAAATGCCAAGGGGGGGTGAATACTTTCGCAAGCCACTGTATATTGTGTTATGCCATTTGCCCATAAGATCCCATTCAATCTATAAATGCATCTAAAATACCTTATAACCACTCATATCCACGTCCTAATACATCAATATTACCTGGAAACAACTGAGAAATTATTATAATTTTTTGTCACTTTTACGCTTAAATCCACTTTTGAGAACACATGCACGTAATTACAGTATTTCTACTGTAATAAGGGGTATTTTAGTCAATTACATTAAGATCAGTGATTTCAGTATTATGCAAGTCATTTGGGATAACAAATTACAGTGTGATGATTTGTTGGATTACTGAATCTCTAATAGAGCTTACACTTGTAATCCAGTGGTTTTGTTGTTTTCAGTAGTCCATAGTAGACTGGTAGGGCGCGTGAGATTGGAGTGGGCATGCAATAACCTTCCTTGGGTTTTGTCTGAGTTTAGAGTGATGAAAAGTAGCTAACCGCTAATGGTCATGGCTAGAAGGGATACAGCTTGTCAAATTCATTGATTCTTTTTTGCATTTTAGCTAACCCTTTTCCTAACCTTAAACTAATTATCCTAACCTGCTACGTACATTTTCCTAACCTGCTACGAAAAGTCAAATCTGACAAAAGCTGTATTCCGTCTAGTCAAAACCGCAGCTAACTGCCCTCTCATGTCTCGTCATTGAGCAGAGCAAGCGGAGCCGTTGCTACGGATACTCAGACACACCCAGAGCCACCATGAGCAAAGCGCATGCAGAGGGAGGGAGACACACAGAGAGGAGCTGCCAACGGAGGAAGAGGGAGGGAGACACACAGAGAGGAGCTGCCAACGGAGGAAGAGGGAGGGAGACACACAGAGAGGAGCTGCCAACGGAGGAAGAGAGAGGGGGACACACAGAGAGGAGCTGCTAACGGATGGATTAACGGAGGAAGAGGGAGGGTGACACACAGAGAGGAGCTGCTAACGGAGGAGGAGGGAGGGAGACACACAGAGAGGAGCTGCCAACGGAGGAGGAGGGAGGGAGACACACAGAGAGGAGCTGCTAACGGAGGAGGAGGGAGGGAGACACACAGAGAGGAGCTGCCAACGGAGGAAGAGGGAGGGTGACACACAGAGAGGAGCTGCTAACGGAGGAGGAGGGAGGGAGACACACAGAGAGGAGCTGCCAACGGAGGAGGAGGGAGGGAGACACACAGAGAGGAGCTGCTAACGGAGGAAGAGGGAGGGAGACACACAGAGAGGAGCTGCTAACGGAGGAGGAGGGAGGGAGACACACAGAGAGGAGCTGCTAACGGAGGAGGAGGGAGGGTGACACACAGAGAGGAGCTGCCAACGGATTGGTTAACGGAGGAAGAGGGAGGGTGACACACAGAGAGGAGCTGCTAACGGATTGATTAACGGAGGAAGAGGGAGGGTGACACACAGAGAGGAGCTGCCAACGGATTGGTTAACGGAGGAAGAGAGAGGGGGACACAGAGAGGAGCTGCTAACGGATTGGTTAACGGAGGAAGAGGGAGGGTGACACACAGAGAGGAGCTGCCAACGGATTGGTTAACGGAGGAAGAGGGAGGGTGACACACAGAGAGGAGCTGCTAACGGATTGGTTAACGGAGGAAGAGGGAGGGTGACACACAGAGAGGAGCTGCTAACGGATTGGTTAACGGAGGAAGAGGGAGGGTGACACACAGAGAGGAGCTGCCAACGGATTGGTTAACGGAGGAAGAGGGAGGGTGACACACAGAGAGGAGATGCTAACGGATTGGTTAACGGAGGAAGAGGGAGGGTGACACACAGAGAGGAGCTGCCAACGGATTGGTTAACGGAGGAAGAGGGAGGGTGACACACAGAGAGGAGCTGCTAACGGATTGGTTAACGGAGGAAGAGGGAGGGGGACACAGAGAGAGGAGCTGCTAACGGATTGATTAACGGAGGAAGAGAGAGGGGGACACAGAGAGGAGCTGCCAACGGATTGATTAACGGAGGAAGAGGGAGGGAGACACACAGAGAGGAGCTGCCAACGGAGGAAGAGAGAGGGGGACACACAGAGAGGAGCTGCCAACGGAGGAAGAGGGAGGGAGACACACAGAGAGGAGCTGCTAACGGATTGATTAACGGAGGAAGAGAGAGGGTGACACACAGAGAGGAGCTGCCAACGGATTGATTAACGGAGGAAGAGTGAGGGTGACACACAGAGAGGAGCTGCTAACGGATTGATTAACGGAGGAAGTCATTTCTAATTTTGGGTTTCAGGCAGGGCAATTGGGGCTGGGTAGGGTGGGGCCTGAACGTTGCGGGTATGGGTAGGAGTCGGGGTTAAAATGCATGCCCATGCTGGACTTTAGTAAACATTGGTCACAGAAGATCATTTGAACTGCACGCCCCACCGTGGGTTGAGCAGCGCGAGAGGTGGAGTCAGCTAACGCCTGCTGCTTTCTGAGAATCACTGGCCTAGAAGGGCAGGGTGGAAGAACAAAGTCTCATATGGTGACCTCATATGGTGACCTCATATGGTGACCTCATATGGTGACCTCATATGGTGACCTCCTAGGACGTGGCTATGCGACTTGTAGAGAAACAGGGTGTTTCGATAGCTATGACGCAACCGTATGCTAAATGATGATATTCTGAGACCGTATGCATGGTGCATTGACTAGAGTGAAATGTATTTAGGGCCAAATTCCCCTTCCTCAGGCCTTTTCATTAGGTGAGCGATGTTACAAAATATTACAAATGGATTTGTTTATTACTTTTTTTTACTTTTAAAACTGCTGCGATAATGATCATTACACCAGAAATAACACCAGACCAGCACACAAACCCACAAATCACACACACAACGCACACAACTCACAGCTCACACACACACACACACACACAACGTGCACACACACACAACTCACAGCTCACAGCTCACACACACGCCGGTTGGTCTCTCACCTCTGTGTCTCTCTCCATCTCAAGCCCCGCCTTCAGCAGCCGGGCCTCAAACTCCTCCCTGATCAGCACCATATCTCCTTCAGCTGAGTCCGCCTCCAACTCCACTCCCACGCCCAGGTCCACACTCACCTCCCCATCCCCCACACTCCGCTGCCCGGCTGCACATCCCACCCCCCCCACACCCTCCTGCCCTACACCCCCCTGCACTACACCCCCCACAGGGCCGGAGGGGGGGGAGGTACCATTAGAGATGACAGAGAGGCGATGAGGAGGGTGCGAGGGGGCGGAGAGACGGTGCGGCCGGTCGCCCCCCCTCACAGAGGTCTGTTTACGTTGGTAAAACACCAGGACATAGTCCACCTTCCTCCGGCCATCTGAAAAGAACTGGCCCCACCTCTGGCCATCACCTCCGCCCTAGAGGAGAGGAGACAGACAGGGGACTGGTCAGTAACTAACTAACACCCTAACCTGCTGGCCCATCACCCCCTCCCTAGAGGAGACAGACAGGGGACTGGTCAGTAACTAACTAACACCCTAACCTGCTGGCCCATCACCCCCTCCCTAGAGGAGACAGACAGGGGACTGGTCAGTAACTAACTAACACCCTAACCTGCTGGCCCATCACCCCCTACCTAGAGGAGAGGAGACAGACAGGGGACTGGTCAGTAACTAACTAACACCCTAACCTGCTGGCCCAACACCGCCTCCCTAGAGGAGACAGACAGGGAACTGGTCAGTAACTAACTAACACCCTAACCTGCTGGCCCATCACCCCCTACCTAGAGGAGAGGAGACAGACAGGGGACTGGTCAGTAACTAACTAACACCCTAACCTGCTGGCCCAACACCGCCTCCCTAGAGGAGACAGACAGGGAACTGGTCAGTAACTAACTAACACCCTAACCTGCTGGCCCAACACCCCATCCCTAGAGGAGACAGACAGGGAACTGGTCAGTAACTAACTAACACCCTAACCTGCTGGCCCATCACCCCCTCCCTAGAGGAGACAGACAGGGGACTGGTCAGTAACTAACTAACACCCTAACCTGCTGGCCCATCACCCCCTCCCTAGAGGAGACAGACAGGGAACTGTCAGTAACTGTTCAGTAGGGCACAAGTAGCAAAATTCCTCAAACAAATGAACACACCCCTCCCTGGTTCTGAGGAGGGTGAATAGCAGGTCAACTTTATTGAAGGTTGCAGATGGTAAAGGTATATACAGTGGGGGAAAAAAGTATTTAGTCAGCCACCAATTGTGCAAGTTCTCCCACTTAAAAAGATGAGAGAGGCCTGTAATTTTCATCATAGGTACACGTCAACTATGACAGACAAAATGAGAAAAAAAATCCAGAAAATCACATTGTAGGATTTTTTATGAATTTATTTGCAAATTATGGTGGAAAATAAGTATTTGGTCAATAACAAAAGTTTCTCAATACTTTGTTATATACCCTTTGTTGGCAATGACACAGGTCAAACGTTTTCTGTAAGTCTTCACAAGGTTTTCACACACTGTTGCTGGTATTTTGGCCCATTCCTCCATGCAGATCTCCTCTAGAGCAGTGATGTTTTGGGGCTGTCGCTGGGCAACACAGACTTTCAACTCCCTCCAAAGATTTTCTATGGGGTTGAGATCTGGAGACTGGCTAGGCCACTCCAGGACCTTGAAATGCTTCTTACGAAGCCACTCCTTCGTTGCCCGGGCGGTGTGTTTGGGATCATTGTCATGCTGAAAGACCCAGCCACGTTTCATCTTCAATGCCCTTGCTGATGGAAGGAGGTTTTCACTCAAAATCTCACGATACATGGCCCTATTCATTCTTTCCTTTATACTGATCAGTCGTCCTGATCCCTTTGCAGAAAAACAGCCCCAAAGCATGATGTTTCCACCCCCATGCTTCACAGTAGGTATGGTGTTCTTTGGATGCAACTCAGCATTCTTTGTCCTCCAAACACGACGAGTTGAGTTTTTACCAAAAAGTTCTATTTTGGTTTCATCTGACCATATGACATTCTCCCAATCCTCTTCTGGATCATCCAAATGCACTCTAGCAAACTTCAGACGGGCCTGGACATGTACTGGCTTAAGCAGGGGGACACGTCTGGCACTGCAGGATTTGAGTCCCTGGCGGCGTAGTGTATATACTGATGGTAGGCTTTGTTACTTTGGTCCCAGCTCTCTGCAGGTCATTCACTAGGTCCCCCCGTGTGGTTCTGGGATTTTTGCTCACCGTTCTTGTGATCATTTTGACCCCACAGGGTGAGATCTTGCGTGGAGCCCCAGATCGAGGGAGATTATCAGTGGTCTTGTATGTCTTCCATTTCCTAATAATTGCTCCCACAGTTGATTTCTTCAAACCAAGCTGCTTACCTATTGCAGATTCAGTCTTCCCAGCCTGGTGCAGGTCTACAATTTTGTTTCTGGTGTCCTTTGACAGCTCTTTGGTCTTGGCCATAGTGGAGTTTGGAGTGTGACTGTTTGAGGTTGTGGACAGGTGTCTTTTATACTGATAACAAGTTCAAACAGGTGCCATTAATACAGGTAACGAGTGGAGGACAGAGGAGCCTCTTAAAGAAGAAGTTACAGGTCTGTGAGAGCCAGAAATCTTGCTTGTTTGTAGGTGACCAAATACTTATTTTCCACCATAATTTGCAAATAAATTCATAAAAGATCCTACAATGTGATTTTCTGGAAAAGAAATTCTCAATTTGTCTGTCATAGTTGACGTGTACCTATGATGAAAATTACAGGCCTCTCATCTTTTTAAGTGGGAGAACTTGCACAATTGGTGGCTGACTAAATACTTTTTTTCCCCACTGTATAGACCTGACATGATACCTTATTCTACATAATCTGTTCTACACACCCTGTCTCTCCTGGACCAGGGTTGGAGACCACTGATGACCACCCTGTATCTATACAGGACCAGGGTTGGAGACCACTGATGACCACCCTGTATCTATACAGGACCAGGGTTGGAGACCACTGATGACCACCCTGTATCTATACAGGACCAGGGTTGGAGACCACTGATGACCACCCTGTATCTATACAGGACCAGGGTTGAGACCACTGATGACCACCCTGTATCTCCTGGACCAGGGTTGGAGACCACTGATTACCACCCTGTATCTATACAGGACCAGGGTTGGAGACCACTGATGACCACCCTGTATCTCCTGGACCAGGGTTGGAGACCACTGATGACCACCCTGTATCTCCTGGACCAGGGTTGGAGACCACTGATGACCACCCTGTATCTATACAGGACCAGGGTTGGAGACCACTGATGACCACCCTGTATCTCCTGGACCAGGGTTGGAGACCACTGATGACCACCCTGTCTCTATACAGGACCAGGGTTGGAGACCACTGATGACCACCCTGTATCTCCAGGACCAGGGTTGGAGACCACTGATGACCACCCTGTCTCTCCAGGACCAGGGTTGGAGACCACTGATGACCACCCTGTATCTATACAGGACCAGGGTTGGAGACCACTGATGACCACCCTGTCTCTCCAGGACCAGGGTTGGAGACCACTGATGACCACCCTGTATTTTTGGACCAGGGTTGGAGACCACTGATGACCACCCTGTCTCTCCAGGACCAGGGTTGGAGACCACTGATGACCACCCTGTATCTATACAGGACCAGGGTTGGAGACCACTGATGACCACCCTGTCTCTATACAGGACCACGGTTGGAGACCACTGATGACCACCCTGTTTCTCCAGGACCAGGGTTGGAGACCACTGATGACCACCCTGTCTCTCCAGGACCAGGGTTGGAGACCACTGATGACCACCCTGTATCTATACAGGACCAGGGTTGGAGACCACTGCTGACCACCCTGTATCTCCTGGACCAGGGTTGGAGACCACTGATGACCACCCTGTATCTATACAGGACCAGTGTTGGGGACCACTGATGACCACCCTGTCTCTCCTGGACCAGGGTTGGAGACCACTGATGACCACCCTGTATCTATACAGGACCAGGGTTGGAGACCACTGATGACCACCCTGTATCTCCTGGACCAGGGTTGGAGACCACTGATGACCACCCTGTATCTATACAGGACCAGTGTTGGGGACCACTGATGACCACCCTGTCTCTCCTGGACCAGGGTTGGAGACCACTGATGACCACCCTGTATCTATACAGGACCAGGGTTGGGGACCACTGATGACCACCCTATATCTATACAGGACCAGGGTTGGAGACCACTGATGACCACCCTGTATCTATACAGGACCAGGGTTGGGGACCACTGATGACCACCCTGTATCTATACAGGACCAGGGTTGGAGACCACTGATGACCACCCTGTATCTATACAGGACCACGGTTGGAGACCACTGATGACCACCCTGTATCTCCTGGACCAGGGTTGGGGACCACTGATGACCACCCTGTATCTATACAGGACCAGGGTTGGAGACCACTGATGACCACCCTGTATCTATACAGGACCAGGGTTGGAGACCACTGATGACCACCCTGTATCTATACAGGACCAGGGTTGGAGACCACTGATGACCACCCTGTATCTATACAGGACCAGGGTTGGAGACCACTGATTACCACCCTGTATCTCCTGGACCAGGGTTGGAGACCACTGATGACCACCCTGTATCTATACAGGACCAGGGTTGGAGACCACTGATTACCACCCTGTATCTCCTGGACCAGGGTTGGGGACCACTGATGACCACCCTGTATCTCCTGGACCAGGGTTGGGGACCACTGATGACCACCCTGTATCTCCTGGACCAGGGTTGGAGACCACTGATGACCACCCTGTATCTCCTGGACCAGGGTTGGAGACCACTGATGACCACCCTGTATCTCCTGGACCAGGGTTGGAGACCACTGATGACCACCCTGTATCTCCTGGACCAGGGTTGGAGACCACTGATGACCACCCTGTTTCTCCAGGACCAGGGTTGGAGACCACTGATGACCACCCTGTATCTATACAGGACCAGGGTTGGGGACCACTGATGACCACCCTGTCTCTATACAGGACCAGGGTTGGAGACCACTGATGACCACCCTGTTTCTCCTGGACCAGGGTTGGAGACCACTGATGACCACCCTGTATCTATACAGGACCAGGGTTGGAGACCACTGATGACCACCCTGTATCTATACAGGACCAGGGTTGGAGACCACTGATGACCACCCTGTATCTATACAGGACCAGTGTTGGGGACCACTGATGACCACCCTGTATCTCCTGGACCAGGGTTGGAGACCACTGATTACCACCCTGTATCTATACAGGACCAGGGTTGGAGACCACTGATGACCACCCTGTTTCTCCTGGACCAGGGTTGGAGACCACTGATGACCACCCTGTATCTCCTGGACCAGTGTTGGAGACCACTGATGACCACCCTGTATCTCCTGGACCAGGGTTGGAGACCACTGATGACCACCCTGTTTCTCCTGGACCAGGGTTGGAGACCACTGATGACCACCCTGTATCTCCTGGACCAGGGTTGGAGACCACTGATGACCACCCTGTATCTATACAGGACCAGGGTTGGAGACCACTGATGACCACCCTGTATCTATACAGGACCAGTGTTGGGGACCACTGATGACCACCCTGTATCTCCTGGACCAGGGTTGGAGACCACTGATGACCACCCTGTATCTCCTGGACCAGGGTTGGAGACCACTGATGACCACCCTGTATCTCCTGGACCAGGGTTGGGGACCACTGATGACCACCCTGTATCTCCTGGACCAGGGTTGGAGACCACTGATGACCACCCTGTATCTCCTGGACCAGGGTTGGAGACCACTGATGACCACCCTGTATCTATACAGGACCAGGGCTGGAGACCACTGATGACCACCCTGTATCTATACAGGACCAGGGTTGGAGACCACTGATGACTACCCTGTATCTATACAGGACCAGGGTTGGAGACTACTGATGACCACCCTGTATCTATACAGGACCAGGGTTGGAGACCACTGATGACCACCCTGTATCTATACAGGACCAGGGTTGGAGACCACTGATGACCACCCTGTATCTATACAGGACCAGGGTTGGAGACCACTGATGACCACCCTGTATCTCCTGGACCAGGGTTGGAGACCACTGATGACCACCCTGTATCTATACAGGACCAGGGTTGGAGACCACTGATGACCACCCTGTATCTATACAGGACCAGGGTTGGAGACCACTGATGACCACCCTGTTTCTCCTGGACCAGGATTGGGGACCACTGAAGAGGTTATATCAAGTCTAGTAATGTAGGGTTAAATAATTCAGCAAGACCGTTTAGATTAAACATACCTGGAGGACAACCTCTACAGTAATATCCAGCCAGCAAGACCGTTTAGATGAGATGTCTCCTTGGAAACATACCTGGAGGACAAGCTCTACAGTAATAACCAGCCAGCAAGACCGTTTAGATGAGATGTCTCCTTGGCAACATACCTGGAGGACAAGCTCTACAGTAATAACCAGCCAGCAAGACCGTTTAGATGAGATGTCTCCTTGGCAACATACCTGGAGGACAAGCTCTACAGTAATAACCTAGCCAGCAAGACCTTTTAGATGAGATGTCTCCTTGGCAACATACCTGGAGGACAAGCTCTACAGTAATACCCAGCCAGGAGACATAAAATACTCTAACAAAAACATGTTTTCAGTTCACATGGAAAGTTTCGCAAACGTATGTACTGGGAGAGGATTTGACAGGTCACAACAAACAAATGTAGGAACAGAATCAACAGTTAGCAGAAAGTCAACCGTTTGTGGAGTTACTCACCGGTATCTTGTCTTGGCTGGCGGACTGATGCATTCTGTAGCGCTACAAACACAGACAGGAGAATAACGGGACGGTGTCGTTAGATCGGGAGGAGAATAATAACGGAATAGTAGCAGCAGCTGTACGCGCGGAGCTCATCATTATCTGCACGCGCTTCTCGGTAATCCGTCAATTTGGGGGAGCAAAGCGACGCGCCTCTCACTTAGCAGGGGACTCAATATTAGTAGTCTATGACCTACACACATGTTTCATCTAGATACCTATCAAACTGTCGTCTATCTGGAGCTCCCAGCGAGTTAATTGGGCTCTGTGTCTGTGGGCTACAGGTTCCGTCTATTCATCCGTTTGTTGATTCTGACTGCGCGCGTCCTCGGGAGTTTGGCACACGCCCAACTCAGGTTCACCCAGGTGCGTTGATTGGTCAACGCTCCTTGATAAATTACGGTAACGAGGAACCAGTGGGAACAACCGGGCTCCCAGGTGAGGTGATACTGATGGTTTCTACGGCGACGCGCTCAGGGAATTAAAGTGGAAAGCACTGTCGTGCATGAAGAACGCGTTTTAATAATTGTTGTTTTCATTAGAATGAGACCGAAAAATACTAGGATCTGTAAATAATGTAGGTATCCACGCCTCTTGTTGGTGTTTATTCTTCATTAAATGTATCCACGCCTCTTGTAGGTGTTCATTCTTCACACATGACAGCGCTTTCCATGTTCCTTCCCAGAGCGCGTCACCGTAGAAACGTTCTGTTCCAATTATCAACACACCTGACCGGCTCGAGTGCCAGTAACACTGGGTCAAATTAAATACGTTTTTTATAGTTGAGCTACTTGGTTTTAATGTCTCTCCAACACGGTAGTCAGAAAGGTTTTCAACATAATAAGACCGTTCAAACTGTTCCACTGAAATCATCTGATTAGACAAACATTTATATTGGTGAATTTAAAACACACACACACACACACACACACACACACACACACACACACACACACACACATACACACACATACACACACATATATGCTTCTGCCAACTTTTTTCTGTCCAAGTCAAGCACTGCTCCTGAATCATGTCCATACTGTGTGTGTCCGCTCCTGTAGGTAGTCTATGGCCCGGTCCAGACCAGGACCTGTAGAGCCCAGAGAGATGTCCCGACCCAGACCAGGACCTGTAGAGTCCAGAGAGATGTCCCGACCCAGACCAGGACCTGTAGAGCCCAGAGAGATGTCCCGACCAGGACCTGTAGAGCCCAGAGAGATGTCCAGACCCAGACCAGGACCTGTAGAGCCCAGAGAGATGTCCCGGTCCAGACCAGGACCTGTAGAGCCCAGAGAGATGTCCAGACCCAGACCAGGACCTGTAGAGCCCAGAGAGATGTCCAGACCCAGACCAGGACCTGTAGAGCCCAGAGAGATGTCCCGACCCAGACCAGGACCAGGAGTACAAGGCCCCGGGCAGAACAGGGTATCACTGTGGATGGATGATGACTCACTGACAGCTGTGGCCACCCTGCAGCCACTCCATGGTCCTAAAGACACACACACACACACACACACACACACACACACACACACACACACACACACACACACACACACACACACACACACACACACACACACACACACACACACATACACACACACACACACACACACACACACACACACACACACACACACACACACACACACACACCACACACACACACACACACACACACACAGACACACACACACACACACACACACACACACACACGCACACACACAAATTATACACATCACATTATGCAATACACACACTCAGTCACACACACACACACACACACACACACACACACATCTTATATTACATCATGCAATAGACAGACACACACAATGCATATATCATACCACATTATGAGACACACAGACAATTCATACATCATACCACATTATGGAACACACAGACAATTCATACAGCATACCACATTATGGAACAAACAGACAATTCATACATCATACCACATTATGGAACACACAGACAATTCATACATCATGCCACATTATGGAACACACAGACAATTCATACATCATACCACATTATGGAACACACAGACAATTCATACATCATACCACATTATGGAACACACAGACAATTCATACATCATACCACATTATGGAACACACAGACAATTCATACATCATACCACATTATGGAACACACAGACAATTCATACATCAAACCACATTATGGAACACACAGACAATTCATACATCATACCACATTATGGAACACACAGACAATTCATACATCATACCACATTATGGAACACACAGACAATTCATACATCATACCACAATATGGAACACACAGACAATTCATACATCATACCACATTATGGAACACACAGACAATTCATACATCATACCACATTATGGAACACACAGACAATTCATACATCATACCACATTATGGAACACACAGACAATTCATACATCATACCACATTATGGAACACACAGACAATTCATACATCATGCCACATTATGGAACACACAGACAATTCATACATCATACCACATTATGGAACACACAGACAATTCATACATCATACCACATTATGGAACACACAGACAATTCATACATCATACCACATTATGGAACACACAGACAATTCATACATCATGCCACATTATGGAACACACAGACAATTCATACATCATGCCACATTATGGAACACACAGACAATTCAAACATCATACCACATTATGGAACACACAGACAATTCATACATCATACCACATTATGGAACACACAGACAATTCATACATCATGCCACATTATGGAACACACAGACAATTCATACATCATGCCACATTATGGAACACACAGACAATTCAAACATCATACCACATTATGGAACACACAGACAATTCATACATCATACCACATTATGGAACACACAGACAATTCATAAATCATACCACATTATGGAACACACAGACAATTTATAAATCATACCACATTATGGAACACACAGACAATTCATACATCATGCCACATTATGGAACACACAGACAATTCATACATCATACCACATTATGGAACACACAGACAGTTCATACATCATACCACATTATGGAACACACAGACAATTCATACATCATACAACATTATGGAACACACAGACAATTCATACATCATACCACATTGTGGAACACACAGACAATTCATACATCATACCACATTATGGAACACACAGACAATTCATTCATCATACCACATTATGGAACACACAGACAATTCATACATCATACCACATTATGGAACACACAGACAATTCATACATCATACCACATTATGGAACACACAGACAATTCATACTTCATACCACATTATGGAACAGACAGACAATTCATACATCATACCACATTATGGAACACACAGACAATTCATACATCATACCACATTATGGAACACACAGACAATTCATACATCATACCACATTATGGAACACACAGACAATTCATACATCATACCACATTATGGAACACACAGACAAGTCATACATCATACCACATTATGGAACACACAGACAATTCATACATCATACCACATTATGGAACACACAGACAATTCATACATCATACCACATTATGGAACACACAGACAATTCATACATCATACCACATTATGGAACACACAGACAATTCATACATCATACCACATTATGGAACACACAGACAATTCATACATCATACCACATTATGGAACACACAGACAATTCATACATCATACCACATTATGGAACACACAGACAATTCATACATCATACCACATTATGGAACACACAGACAATTCATACATCATGCCACATTATGGAACACACAGACAATTCATACATCATACCACATTATGGAACACACAGACAATTCATACATCATACCACATTATGGAACACACAGACAATTCATACATCATACCACATTATGGAACACACAGACAATTCATACATCATACCACATTATGGAACACACAGACAATTCATACATCATACCACATTATGGAACACACAGACAATTCATACATCATACCACATTATGGAACACACAGACAATTCATACATCATACCACATTATGGAACACACAGACAATTCATACATCATACCACATTATGGAACACACAGACAATTCATACATCATACCACATTATGGAACACACAGACAATTCATACATCATACCACATTATGGAACACACAGACAATTCATACATCATACCACATTATGGAACACACAGACAATTCATACATCATACCACATTATGGAACACACAGACAATTCATACATCATACCACATTATGGAACACACAGACAATTCATACATCATGCCACATTATGGAACACACAGACAATTCATACATACATATGACCACATTATGGAACACACAGACAATTCATACATCATACCACATTATGGAACACACAGACAATTCATACATCATACCACATTATGGAACACACAGACAATTCATACATCATACCACATTATGGAACACACAGACAATTCATACATCATACCACATTATGGAACACACAGACAATTCATACATCATACCACATTATGGAACACACAGACAATTCATACATCATACCACATTATGGAACACACAGACAATTCATACATCATGCCACATTATGGAACACACAGACAATTCATACATCATACCACATTATGGAACACACAGACAATTCATACATCATACCACATTATGGAACACACAGACAATTCATACATCATACCACATTATGGAACACACAGACAATTCATACATCATACCACATTATGGAACACACAGACAATTCATACATCATACCACATTATGGAACACACAGACAATTCATACATCATGCCACATTATGGAACACACAGACAATTCATACATCATACCACATTATGGAACACACAGACAATTCATACATCATACCACATTATGGAACACACAGACAATTCATACATCATACCACATTATGGAACACACAGACAATTCATACATCATACCACATTATGGAACACACAGACAATTCATACATCATACCACATTATGGAACACACAGACAATTCATACATCATACCACATTATGGAACACACAGACAATTCATACATCATACCACATTATGGAACACACAGACAATTCATACATCATACCACATTATGGAACACACAGACAATTCATACATCATACCACATTATGGAACACACAGACAATTCATACATCATACCACATTATGGAACACACAGACAATTCATACATCATACCACATTATGGAACACACAGACAATTCATACATCATACCACATTATGGAACACACAGACAATTCATACATCATACCACATTATGGAACACACAGACAATTCATACATCATACCACATTATGGAACACACAGACAATTCATACATCATACCACATTATGGAACACACAGACAATTCATACATCATACCACATTATGGAACACACAGACAATTCATACATCATACCACATTATGGAACACACAGACAATTCATACATCATACCACATTATGGAACACACAGACAAGTCATACATCATACCACATTATGGAACACACAGACAATTCATACATCATACCACATTATGGAACACACAGACAATTCATACATCATACCACATTATGGAACACACAGACAATTCATACATCATACCACATTATGGAACACACAGACATTTCATACATCATACCACATTATGGAACCACAATTCATACATCATACCACATTATGGAACACACAGACAATTCATACATCATACCACATTATGGAACACACAGACAATT
>NW_028160442.1:0-23180 GCF_964263955.1 Coregonus lavaretus | reverse complement strand
AGAGAGAGAAGAGAGAGTGAGAGAGAGAGAGGGGGGGAGGAGAGGAGAGGGAGAGAGAGAGGAGAGAGAGAGAGAATACTCTCCTTTAAAACCCTTTCTAAAATATGTGCTTGGACATTCTGAACCAAATGAATGCATGGCCTACTGAAATGATTTTAATAATGTATCCTATGGTTATGTTCCTTTCTACATTACACATTCCTTTTATAGTCATGTACTTCATCCAATATATATATATATATTAAACATTCTTTGCATTTTTTTGTTTTGTTTCGGGGTTTTTTCTATTTAGTGGAGTCTGTTTTCTACTGGTTTCACTGTCACTCCATTCCCCCCAGTACAACGGGCTGTTATCCATCTGTTACGTTACTGGTTTCACTGTCACTCAATTCCCCCCAGTACAATGGGCTGTTATCCATCTGTTACGTTACTGGTTCCACTGTCACTCCATCCCCCCCAGTACAATGGGCTGTTATCCATCTGTTACGTTACTCCAAATGCCAATCAATAAAACTCTGATGGATTCCAGAGGGGCCTTCTGTGAGCTTTGTTTTGTAGCTTCTGGGTGATGTTTCCTCTAGGGACAGATCTAGGATCAGCTTCCTCTTCCCCTGTTCTAACCTTTAACCGTTAGCGGTTAAAATGCTACACTCACCCAAGTTCAGCTTCTAGGGGGGGGGCAACTTCACCCTATCCCTGTTTTTGTATGGCACGGGGCTGTAATTGACTTGAGAGATGTACCATACACTCAATAACCACTAGAGGGCGACACCAACATGTAGAAACCATTGATAGGAAAACAAAGGTAAACACAAAATGATTGTTTTAGCACTTCATACTTACAGTATTCATATAAGTGAGTACAGAGCTGCTAAATAATGAGTTCCCTATTAGTATGCATAGAACAATGTTGTTTTACGTGGTGAAACGATATCTAGGCTTACCACCAATGGCTGGATAATTCCAAAGAGCTGATACACAAGCTTGGATAGCCAGGATGAGGACGTTAGCTGTTGATAAATCCCAGTTGATAATCCTCTAGAACTGAATCAGCTGTTCGTCATGATAACTTCCAGTGTTAAGTCTCTCTCCATCTCTCTGACACAGAGGACGTGGTTAATATAGCCAACCGTGTTGAAGACATTTTTAAAATATATATATTCAATATGTTCTATGTGCGGAGAAAGCGCTTTAGAGAAAGACTGATTTTGGTTCTATTTTAAAAAGTGATGAGTGGTCACTTGGTTGGAGGGTTAATATGGACATGATACTAATAGCATTAATATGGACACGATACTAATAGCATTAATATGGACATGATACTAATAGCATTAATATGGACATGATACTAATAGCATTAATATGGACACGATACTAATAGCATTAATATGGACATGATACTAATAGCATTAATATGGACACGATACTAATAGCATTAATATGGACACGATACTAATAGCATTAATATGGACACGATACTAATAGCATTAATATGGACACGATACTAATAGCATTAATATGGACATGATACTAATAGCATTAATATGGACATGATACTAATAGCATTAATATGGACATGATACTAATAGCATTAATATGGACACGATACTAATAGCATTAATATGGACACGATACTAATAGCATTAATATGGACATGATACTAATAGCATTAATATGTGGTCCTCTGTAGCTCAGCTGGTAGAGCACGGCGCTTGTAACGCCAGGGTAGTGGGTTCGATCCCCGGGACCACCCATACACAAAAATGTATGCACGCATGACTGTAAGTCGCTTTGGATAAAAGCATCTGCTAAGTGGCATATTATTATTATTATTATTATTATTATTAATATGGACATGGTACTAATAGCATTAATATGGACAAGATTAAACAGGTCCATTCATATATTCATCAACTAGATTTGTGGACAGGTACGGGTAAAACGGGCTCGAACTGCAAATACTTCTTTAGCCTCCAATACATCTAGAGCAGTTGAACTAAGCTCAATCAAATGTACTTATGAAAAAGCCCTTTTTTTTATATTAGTTGTCACAAAGTGCGTAACAGTGACCCTGCCTCGACCCCAAAGAACAAACAGCAGCACAGTGGCAAGGAAAAACTCCCTAGAAGGAAGAGATCTCCAGAGGAACTAGACTGAGTGGAGGAGGCCTGTCCTCCTGGAAGAAACCTCCAGAGGAACTAGACTGAGGGGAGGAGGCCTGTCCTCCTGGAAGAAACCTCCAGAGGAACCAGGCTGAGTGGAGGAGGCCTGTCCTCCTGGAAGAAGCCTCCAGAGGAACCAGGCTGAGGGGAGGAGGCCTGTCCTCCTGGAAGAAACCTCCAGAGGAACTAGACTGAGGGGAGGAGGCCTGTCCTCCTGGAAGATACCTCCAGAGGAACCCGACTGAGGGGTGGAGGCCTGTCCTCCTGGAAGAAACCTCCAGAGGAACTAGACTGAGGGGAGGAGGCCTGTCCTCCTGGAAGAAACCTCCAGAGGAACTAGGCTGAGGGGAGGAGGCCTGTCCTCCTGGAAGAAACCTCCAGAGGAACCAGACTGGGGGGAGGAGGCCTGTCCTCCTGGAAGAAACCTCCAGAGGAACTAGACTGAGGGGAGGAGGCCTGTCCTCCTGGAAGAAACCTCCAGAGGAACTAGGCTGAGGGAAGGAGGCCTGTCCTCCTGGAAGAAACCTCCAGAGGAACTAGACTGAGTGGAGGAGGCCTGTCCTCCTGGAATAAACCTCCAGAGGAACTAGACTGAGTGGAGGAGGCCTGTCCTCCTGGAAGAAACCTCCAGAGGAACTAGACTGAGTGGAGGAGGCCTGTCCTCCTGGAAGAAACCTCCAGAGGAACTAGACTGAGTGGAGGAGGCCTGTCCTCCTGGAAGAAACCTCCAGAGGAACTAGACTGAGTGGAGGAGGCCTGTCCTCCTGGAAGAAACCTCCAGAGGAACTAGACTGAGTGGAGGAGGCCTGTCCTCCTCTGGCTGTGCTAGATGGCTGTATGTACAGTTGAAGTTGGAAGTTTACATACACTTAGGTTGGAGTCATTAAAACTCGACACATTTCTTGTTAACAAACTATAGTTTTGGCAAGTCGGTTAGGACATCTACTTTGTGCATGACAACAATTGTTTACAGACAGATTATTTCACTTATAATTCACTGTATCACAATTACAGTGGGTCAGAAGTTTACATACACTAAGTTGACTGTGCCTTTTAAACAGCTTGGAAAATTCCAGAAAATGATGTCATGGCTTTAGAAGCTTCTGCTAGGCTAATTGACAACATTTGAGTCAATTGGAGGTGTACCTGTGGATGTATTTCAAGGCCTACCTTCACACTCAGTGCCTCTTTGCTTGACATCATGGGAAAATCATAAGAAATCAGCCAAGACCTCAGAAAATAAATTGTAGACCTCCACAAGTCTGGTTCATCCTTGAGAGCAATTTCCAAACACCTGAAGGTACCACATTCATCTGTACAAACAATAGTATGCAAGTATAAACACCATGGGACCACGCAGCCGTCATACCGCTCAGGAAGGAGATGCGTTCTATCTCCTAGAGATGAAAGTACTTTGGTGCGAAAAGTGCAAATCAATCCCAGAACAACAGCAAAGGACCTTGTGAAGATGCTGGAGGAAACAGGTACAAAAGTATCTATATCCACAGTAAAACGAGTCCTATATCGACATAACCTGAAAGGCCGCTCAGCAAGGAAGAAGCCACTGCTCCAAAACCGGCATAAAAAAGCCAGACTACGGTTTGCAACTGCATTTGGGGACAAAGATCGTACTTTTTGGAGAAATGTCCTCTGGTCTGATGAAAGAAAAATAGAACTGTTTGGCCATAATGACCATCGTTATGTTTGGAGGAAAAAGGGGGTTGCTTGCAAGACGAAGAACACCATCCCAACCGTGAAGCACGGGGGTGGCAGCATCATGCTGTGGGGGTGCTTTGCTGCAGGAGGGACTGGTGCACTTCACAAAATAGATGGCATCATGAGGAAGGAAGATTATGTGAATATATTGAAGCAACATCTCAAGACATCAGTCAGGAAGTTAAAGCTTGGTCGCAAATGGGTCTTCCAAATGGACAATGACCCCAAGCATACTTCCAAAGTTGTGGCAAAATGGCTTAAGGACAACAAAGTCAAGGTATTGTAGTGGCCATCACAAGGCCCTGACCTCAATCCTATAGAAAATGTGTGGGCAGAACTGAAAAAGCATGTGCGAGCAAGGAGGCCTACAAACCTGACTCCGTTACACCAGCTCCGTCAGGAGGAATGGGCCAAAATTCACCCAACTTATTGTGGGAAGCTTGTGGAAGACTACCCGAAACGTTTGACCCAAGTTAACCAATTTAAAGGCAATGCTACCAAATACTAATTGAGTGTATGTAAACTTCTGACCCACTGGGAATGTAAAAGCTGAAATAAATCATTCTCTCTACTATTATTCTGACATTTCACATTCTTAAAATAAAGTGGTGATCCTAACTGACCTAAGACAGGGAATTTCTACTAGGATTAAATGTCAGGAATTGTGAAAAACTGAGTTTAAATGTATTTGGCTAAGGTGTATGTAAACTTCCGACTTCAACTGTATTTCCACAGGACAACCTTGCATAACAGTCACAATGTATTCACATTGAAGTGAGGCTCTTCTGCCCAATTATAAACATAGGAAATGTGGACTTTTAAGCATCGAGCAATAATTCACTAAGCAACACTCATCCCACGTCTCCACCCACTGTTACAGATGAAAGGTGTCCCATGGACCGTCTACCTCACAGATGAAGGGGATCTGAGAAGGAAGGGAAGTGGTTGAATCCCAAATGGCACCCTATTCCCTATATAGTGCACTACTTTAGACCAGAGAATGGCACCCTATTCCCTATATAGTGCACTACTGTTGACCTATGGGCCCTGGCATCTGACCTCTCAGCTAATAGCTGAGAGAGAGAGAGAGAGAGAGAGAGAGAGAGAGAGAGAGAGAGAGAGAGAGAGAGAGAGAGATATCCTTGTGATGATGAGTTTGTTGTAGGGCTTTAGAAGTGGTTGGCAGCGTCGGTCTGTTAGCCAGTATACCAGCCAGCCACACTGTCTCAAGTCCTGCTGTTAGTGTTGATTTGCAGCAGAGGCTGGCTGCATAAGGAGACTGCCTTCTGTCATTACAGCTGTTATTTTAGCATGCTGCGTCTGGCAGCTCAGCTATTCTACTTCCCTTGCTGCTGTTACCAGTGTTCTGGGGATATCAGTATGCAGTACCAGGCAGCGCCACAAGATGGCGGCTCCAGCTTTGATAAAGAATAATGTGGTGATGACCACATTCAGCTCAACCCTGTGCTGCATTCAGTATAGATGACCACATTCAGCTCAACCCTGTGCTGCATTTAGTATAGATGACCACATTCAGCTCAACCCTGCGCTGCATTCAGTATAGATGACCACATTCAGCTCAACCCTGTGCTGCATTCAGTACACATGACCACATTCAGCTCAACCCTGCGCTGCATTCAGTATAGATGACCACATTCAGCTCAACCGTGCGCTGCATTCAGTACACATGACCACAATCAGCTCAACCCTGTGCTGCATTCAGTATAGATGACCACATTCAGCTCAACCCTGTGCTGCATTCAGTATAGATGACCACATTCAGCTCATTCCTGCGCTGCATTCAGTATAGATGACCACATTCAGCTCATTCCTCCGCTGCATTCAGTACAGATGATCATTGCTCGTATTCATTGTGGAAGCAAAGATGACACTGAGGTGGAGAATCTCTTCATCTTTCTCTTTTTCTCTCTCTCTCTCTCCACTCTCTCTCGCTCTCTCCACTCTAGGCTCTCTCTCTCCACTCTCTCTATCTCCACTCTCTCTATCTCCACTCTCTCCACTCTCTCTCGCTCTCTCCACTCTATCTACACTCTCTATCTCCACTCTCTCTCGCTCCACTTTCTCTCTCTCTTTCTCTCCACTCTCTCCACTCTCTCTCGCTCCTCTCTCTCCACTCTCTCTCTCTCTCTACTCTCTCCACTCTCTCTCGCTCCACTCTCTCTCTCCTCGCTCCACTCTCTCTCTCTCTCTCTCTCTCTCTCTCTCTCTCTCTCTCTCTCTCTCTCTCTCTCTCTCTCTCTCTCTCTCTCTCTCTCTCTCTCTCTCTCCAGAGTGATATTGTTAATCTGTATGTTAATACTGAGAGCTCTCTATCTTCGTCACGGTGTATATCTAACCTCTGACCCCCCTGTCCAAATCAGACAGCGATGTGACCTATAATGAGTCGGTCTCTCTACAGGGTTGTCATAACAACCAACTGTCATCCATCAGGCTTATCTCACTAACCTCTTGTCATTGTAGGGTTTGACTATAGATCAACAACATCCACTTCCTTTATGATAAGATCATGGTGCATCCCAAATGACACCCTAGTGTCTTCGTCTGACCACAGTCCCCTCTGAAGCTGTCCCCAAATGACACCCTGGTGTCTTCGTCTGGCCACAGTCCCCTCTGAAGCTGTCCCCAAATGACACCCTGGTGCCTTCGTCTGACCACAGTCCCCTCTGAAGCTGTCCCCAAATGAGACCCTGGTGCCTTCGTCTGACCACAGTCCCCTCTGAAGCTGTCCCCAAATGACACCCTGGTGCCTTCGTCTGACCACAGTCCCCTCTGAAGCTGTCCCCAAATGAGACCCTGGTGCCTTCGTCTGACCACAGTCCCCTCTGAAGCTGTCCCCAAATGAGACCCTGGTGCCTTCGTCTGACCACAGTCCCCTCTGAAGCTGTCCCCAAATGACACCCTGGTGCCTTCGTCTGACCACAGTCCCCTCTGAAGCTGTCCCCAAATGAGACCCTGGTGCCTTCGTCTGACCACAGTCCCCTCTGAAGCTGTCCCCAAATGAGACCCTGGTGCCTTCGTCTGACCACAGTCCCCTCTGAAGCTGTCCCCAAATGAGACCCTGGTGCCTTCGTCTGACCACAGTCCCCTCTGAAGCTGTCCCCAAATGACACCCTGGTGCCTTCGTCTGACCACAGTCCCCTCTGAAGCTGTCCCCAAATGAGACCCTGGTGCCTTCGTCTGACCACAGTCCCCTCTGAAGCTGTCCCCAAATGAGACCCTGGTGCCTTCGTCTGACCACAGTCCCCTCTGAAGCTGTCCCCAAATGAGACCCTGGTGCCTTCGTCTGACCACAGTCCCCTCTGAAGCTGTCCCCAAATGAGACCCTGGTGCCTTCGTCTGACCACAGTCCCCTCTGAAGCTGTCCCCAAATGACACCCTGGTGCCTTCGTCTGACCACAGTCCCCTCTGAAGCTGTCCCCAAATGAGACCCTGGTGCCTTCGTCTGACCACAGTCCCCTCTGAAGCTGTCCCCAAATGACACCCTGGTGCCTTCGTCTGACCACAGTCCCCTCTGAAGCTGTCCCCAAATGACACCCTAGAGCCTTCGTCTGACCACAGTCCCCTCTGAAGCTGTCCCCAAATGAGACCCTGGTGCCTTCGTCTGACCACAGTCCCCTCTGAAGCTGTCCTCAAATGAGACCCTGGTGCCTTCGTCTGACCACAGTCCCCTCTGAAGCTGTCCCCAAATGACACCCTGGTGCCTTCGTCTGACCACAGTCCCCTCTGAAGCTGTCCCCAAATGAGACCCTAGTGCCTTCGTCTGACCACAGTCCCCTCTGAAGCTGTCCCCAAATGAGACCCTGGTGCCTTCGTCTGACCACAGTCCCCTCTGAAGCTGTCCCCAAATGAGACCCTGGTGCCTTCGTCTGACCACAGTCCCTTCTGAAGCTGTCCCCAAATGAGACCCTGGTGCCTTCGTCTGACCACAGTCCCCTCTGAAGCTGTCCCCAAATGAGACCCTGGTGCCTTCGTCTGACCACAGTCCCCTCTGAAGCTGTCCCCAAATGAGACCCTAGTGCCTTCGTCTGACCACAGTCCCCTCTGAAGCTGTCCCCAAATGAGACCCTGGTGCCTTCGTCTGACCACAGTCCCCTCTGAAGCTGTCCCCAAATGAGACCCTGGTGCCTTCGTCTGACCACAGTCCCCTCTGAAGCTGTCCCCAAATGAGACCCTGGTGCCTTCGTCTGACCACAGTCCCCTCTGAAGCTGTCCCCAAATGACACCCTAGAGCCTTCGTCTGACCACAGTCCCCTCTGAAGCTGTCCCCAAATGAGACCCTGGTGCCTTCGTCTGACCACAGTCCCCTCTGAAGCTGTCCTCAAATGAGACCCTGGTGCCTTCGTCTGACCACAGTCCCCTCTGAAGCTGTCCCCAAATGACACCCTGGTGCCTTCGTCTGACCACAGTCCCCTCTGAAGCTGTCCCCAAATGAGACCCTAGTGCCTTCGTCTGACCACAGTCCCCTCTGAAGCTGTCCCCAAATGAGACCCTGGTGCCTTCGTCTGACCACAGTCCCCTCTGAAGCTGTCCCCAAATGAGACCCTGGTGCCTTCGTCTGACCACAGTCCCTTCTGAAGCTGTCCCCAAATGAGACCCTGGTGCCTTCGTCTGACCACAGTCCCCTCTGAAGCTGTCCCCAAATGAGACCCTGGTGCCTTCGTCTGACCACAGTCCCCTCTGAAGCTGTCCCCAAATGACACCCTGGTGCCTTCGTCTGACCACAGTCCCCTCTGAAGTTGTCTGTGTCTCTGATTTGGCTCAGTTTCCTACGTCTGACCACAGTCCCCTCTGAAGCTGTCTGTGTCACTGATTTGGCTCAGTTTCCTACGTCTGACCACAGTCCCCTCTGAAGTTGTCTGTGTCTCTGATTTGGCTCAGTTTCCTACGTCTGACCACAGTCCCCTCTGAAGCTGTCCCCAAATGAGACCCTAGTGCCTTCGTCTGACCACAGTCCCCTCTGAAGCTGTCCCCAAATGAGACCCTGGTGCCTTCGTCTGACCACAGTCCCCTCTGAAGCTGTCCCCAAATGAGACCCTGGTGCCTTCGTCTGACCACAGTCCCCTCTGAAGCTGTCCCCAAATGACACCCTGGTGCCTTCGTCTGACCACAGTCCCCTCTGAAGCTGTCTGTGTCTCTGATTTGGCTCAGTTTCCTACGTCTGACCACAGTCCCCTCTGAAGCTGTCTGTGTCTCTGATTTGGCTCAGTTTCCTACGTCTGACCACAGTCCCCTCTGAAGCTGTCTGTGTCTCTGATTTGGCTCAGTTTCCTACGTCTGACCACAGTCCCCTCTGAAGTTGTCTGTGTCTCTGATTTGGCTCAGTTTCCTTCGTCTGACCACAGTCCCCTCTGAAGCTGTCCCCAAATGAGACCCTAGTGCCTTCGTCTGACCACAGTCCCCTCTGAAGCTGTCCCCAAATGAGACCCTGGTGCCTTCGTCTGACCACAGTCCCCTCTGAAGCTGTCCCCAAATGAGACCCTGGTGCCTTCGTCTGACCACAGTCCCCTCTGAAGCTGTCCCCAAATGACACCCTGGTGCCTTCGTCTGACCACAGTCCCCTCTGAAGCTGTCTGTGTCTCTGATTTGGCTCAGTTTCCTACGTCTGACCACAGTCCCCTCTGAAGCTGTCTGTGTCTCTGATTTGGCTCAGTTTCCTACGTCTGACCACAGTCCCCTCTGAAGCTGTCTGTGTCTCTGACTTGGCTCAGTTTCCTACGTCTGACCACAGTCCCCTCTGAAGCTGTCTGTGTCTCTGATTTGGCTCAGTTTCCTACGTCTGACCACAGTCCCCTCTGAAGCTGTCTGTGTCTCTGATTTGGCTCAGTTTCCTACGTCTGACCACAGTCCCCTCTGAAGCTGTCTCTGATTTGGCTCAGTTTCCTTCGTCTGACCACAGTCCCCTCTGAAGCTGTCTGTGTCTCTGATTTGGCTCAGTTTCCTACGTCTGACCACAGTCCCCTCTGAAGCTGTCTGTATCTCTGATTTGGCTCAGTTTCCTACGTCTGACCACAGTCCCCTCTGAAGCTGTCTGTGTCTCTGATTTTGCTCAGTTTCCTATGTCTGACCACAGTCCCCTCTGAAGCTGTCTGTGTCTCTGATTTGGCTCAGTTTCCTACGTCTGACCACAGTCCCCTCTGAAGCTGTCTGTGTCTCTGATTTGGCTCAGTTTCCTACGTCTGACCACAGTCCCCTCTGAAGCTGTCTGTGTCTCTGATTTGGCTCAGTTTCCTACGTCTGACCACAGTCCCCTCTGAAGCTGTCTGTGTCTCTGATTTGGCTCAGTTTCCTACGTCTGACCACAGTCCCCTCTGAAGCTGTCTGTGTCTCTGATTTGGCTCAGTTTCCTACGTCTGACCACAGTCCCCTCTGAAGCTGTCTGTGTCTCTGATTTGGCTCAGTTTCCGCCTGTTATTTGGGCTCCCGTTATCTACCATTATCCTGGTAATTAGCCTGTGTGTGTCATGGCTGTAATGGTTCGGAATAACCCACGCACAATGGTTGTGTTTTATGAAACGACCGGTCACCAATACAACAGGGAAACCGCACCGTTTACGAGTGGAGTAATTGGAGTCGTTACCTGACGGTATTGTGTAAAGTGCCTGTGATACTTTAGTTTAGAAATGACTCACACAAAACGTGGTGTTATGACAGACTCCTGTCAACAATACAATGAGCACATCATGATAGCAGGGCCGTTACCTGACCAAGGTTAAGGCACTGGCTGCTTCTGTGGGTGGCTCTGGATGGGAGTCTGTTAGATTACTGATGTGAGGGGAAAAAAGTATTTGATCCCCTGCTGATTTTGTATGTTTGCCCACTGACAAAGACGTGATCAGTCTATAATTTTAATGGTAGGTTTATTTGAACAGTGAGAGACAGAATAACAACAACAAAAATCCAGAAAAACGAATGTCAAAAATGTTATAAATTGATTTGCATTTTAATGAGGGAAATAAGTATTTGACCCCTCTGCAAAACATTACTTAGTACTTGGTGGCAAAACCCTTGTTGGCAATCACAGAGGTCAGACATTTCTTGTAGTTGGCCACCTGGTTCGCACACATCTCAGGAGGGATTTTGTCCCACTCCTCTTTGCAGATCTTCTCCAAGTCATTAAGGTTTTGAGGCTGACGTTTGTCAACTCGAACCTTCAGCTCCCTCCACAGATTTCCTATGGGATTAAGGTCTGGAGACTGGCTAGGCCACTCCAGGACCTTAATGTGCTTCTTCTTGAGCCACTCCTTTGTTGCCTTGGCCATGTGGTTTGGGTCATTGTCATGCTGGAATACCCATCCACGACCCATTTTCAATGCCCTGGCTGAGGGAAGGAGGTTCTCACCCAAGATTTGACGGTACATGGCCCCCGTCCATCGTCCCTTTGATGCTGTGAAGTTGTCCTGTCCCCTTAGCAGAAAAACACCCCCAAAGCATAATGTTTCCACCTCCATGTTTGATGGTGGGGATGGTGTTCTTGGGGTCATAGGCAGCATTCCTCCTCCTCCAAACACGGCGAGATGAGTTGATGCCAAAGAGCTCGATTTTGGTCTCATCTGACCACAACACTTTCACCCAGTTCTCCTCTGAATCATTCAGATGTTCATTGGCAAACATCAGACGGGCCTATATATGTGCTTTCTTGAGCAGGGGGACCTTGCGGGCGCTGCAGGATATCAGTCCTTCACGGCATAGTGTGTTACCAATTGTTTTCTTGGTGACTATGGTCCCAGCTTCCTTGAGATCATTGACAAGATCCTCCCGTGTAGTTCTGGGCTGATTCCTCACCAGTCTTGTTTAGGTCTACAATCTTGTCCCTGACATCCTTGGAGAGCTCTTTGGTCTTGGCCATGGTGGAGAGTTTGGAATCTGATTGATTGATTGCTTCTGTGGACAGCTGTCTTTTGTAAACCTGCCTTAGATAGCTCCTTTGTCCCACCCCCCATACACGCGGAGACCGACTCAATCGGTGCCTCCAGTGATGCTATCTCTTTCATTGTTACCCAACGCTTAGGTTTACCTCCACTGTACTCATATCCTTCCATATCCTTGTCTGTACATAATGCCCTGAATCTTTTCTACAACGCCCGGAAATCTGCCCCCTTTATTCTATGTACCCAACGCACTGGAAGACCAGTTCTTAAAGCCTTTAGCCGTATCCTTATTCTATTCCTCCTCTGTTCCTCTGGTGATGTAGAGGCTAACCCAGGCCCTGCAGCCCTCAGTATCACTCCTACTCCCCAGGCGCTATCATTTGTTGACTTCTGTAACCGTAAAAACCTTGGTTTCTTGCATGTTAATATCAGAAGTCTACTTCCTAAGTTTGAGTTATTCACTGCGTTAGCACACTCCGCCAACCCTGATGTTCTAGCAGTGTCTGAATCTTGGCTTAGGAAGGCCACAAAAAAATCTGAAATGTCCATCCCCAACTATAACATTTTCCGTCTAGATAGAACTGCCAAAGGGGGTGGAGTTGCAATCTACTGTATAGATAGCCTGCAGAGCTCTATCATACTATCCAGGTCTGTGCCCAAACAGTTTGAGCTTCTACTTCTAAAAATCCACCTTTCCAGAAATAAGTCTCTCACTGTTGCCGCTTGCTACAGACCCCCCTCAGCCCCCAGGACACCATATGTAAATTGATTGCCCCCCATTTATCCTCAGAGTTCGTACTGCTTGGTGACCTAAATTGGGATATACTTAACACCCCGGCCAACCTACAATCCAAACTAGATGCCCTCAATCTCACACAAATTATCAACGAACCTACCAGGTACAACCCTAAATCCGTTAACATGGGCCCCCTCATAGATATCATCCTGACTAACTTCCCCTCTAAATACACCTCCGCTGTCTTCAACCAGGATCTTAGCGATCACTGCCTTATTGCCGCGGTCAAACAACCACCCCTCATCACTGTCAAACGCTCCCTAAAACACTTCAGCGAGCAGGCCTTCCTAATTGACCTGGCCCAGGTATCCTGGATGGATATAGATCTCATTCCGTCAGTAGAGTAGTTAATGTGGTTATTATACATTTTACATTTTTTACGTTTTAGTAGACGCTCTTATCCAGAGCGACTTACAGTTAGTGAATACATATTTTTTTATACTGGCCCCCCGTGGGAATCGAACCCACAACCCTGGCATTGCAAACGCCATGCTCTATCAACTGAGCTACATCCCTGCCGGCCATTCCCTCCCCTACCCTGGACGACGCTGGGCCAATTGTGCGCCGCCCATGAGTCTCCCGGTCGCGGCCGGCTGCGACAGAGCCTGGATTTGAACCAGGATCTCTAGTGGCACAGTTAGCACTGCGATGCAGTGCCTTAGACCACTGCGCCACTCAAGAGTTATATTATAGAGGGGTAAATATGTTCAGTAGTACATGAATGGTAGCACATGAATGGTAATACATGAATGGTAATACATGAATGGTAGTACATGAATGGTAGTACATGAATGGTAGTACATGAATGGTAGCACATGAATGGTAATACATGAATGGTAGTACATGAATGGTAGTACATGAATGGTAGTACATGAATGGTAGCACATGAATGGTAATACATGAATGGTAGCACATGAATGGTAGTACATGAATGGTAGTACATGAATGGTAGCACATGAATGGTAATACATGAATGGTAGTACACGAATGGTAGCATATGAATGGTAGCACATGAATGGTAGTACACGAATGGTAGTACACGAATGGTAGCACATGAATGTACAACTTGTGTATGAAAGTTCTACTGCTATTCATGAGATGTTTAACGGAGTCCAAGAACACTGAAAGAACTGTCCTATACTGTGTTCCTGTTCAGGTCCCAGCATGCTTAGAGTGTGTGTGTGTGTGTGTCTGTGACTACCTCCCGTTGACGCCATGGCCAGGTGACCTTTGGGAAGAGGGCTGTGGTGACGTTAGCCAGCTCTGGAGCCACGCTGAGACACACTTTCATCAAACAGACCTAGACTGCACTGTGGATGCGTTCCAAATGGCACCCTATTCCCTATATGGTGCACTACTTTTGACCAGGGCCTATAAGGCTCTATGATCTTGTTCATAGGTCTCTGGTCAAACGTAGTGTACTATATAGGGAATAGGGTGCCATTTGGGACGTGTGTCACTTGAAGCCAGCTGTGAAACTGCCATCAAGCAGCAGCCAACACCCTACACCCTCATATCTACAGAACCTCATATCTATGAAGAGATACCTGGTCAACAGTACACCCTCATATCTACAACATGAAGAGATACCTGGTCGACAGTACACCCTCATAGCTACAACATGAAGAGATACCTGGACAACAGTACACCCTCATATCTACAACATGAAGAGATACCTGGTCAACAGTACACCCTCATATCTACAACATGAAGAGATACCTGGTCAACAGTACACCCCCATATCTACAACATGAAGAGATACCTGGTCAACAGTACACCCTCATAGCTACAACATGAAGAGATACCTGGTCAACAGTACACCCTCATAGCTACAACACGAAGAGATACCTGGACAACAGTACACCCTCATAGCTACAACATGAAGAGATACCTGGTCAACAGTACACCCTCATAGCTACAACATGAAGAGATACCTGGTCAACAGTACACCCTCATAGCTACAACACGAAGAGATACCTGGTCAACAGTACACCCTCATAGCTACAACACGAAGAGATACCTGGACAACAGTACACCCTCATAGCTACAACACGAAGAGATACCTGGACAACAGTACACCCTCATAGCTACAACATGAAGAGATACCTGGTCAACAGTACACCCTCATAGCTACAACACGAAGAGATACCTGGTCAACAGTACACCCTCATAGCTACAACACGAAGAGATACCTGGTCAACAGTACACCCTCATAGCTACAACACGAAGAGATACCTGGTCAACAGTACACCCTCATAGCTACAACATGAAGAGATACCTGGTCAACAGTACACCCTCATAGCTACAACATGAAGAGATACCTGGACAACAGTACACCCTCATAGCTACAACATGAAGAGATACCTGGTCAACAGTACACCCTCATAGCTACAACATGAAGAGATACCTGGTCAACAGTACACCCTCATAGCTACAGATACCTGGACAACAGTACACCCTTCATAGCTACAACATGAAGAGATACCTGACCCTCAGACTCACCACAACCTAAACAAATCACAGTTTGACCCTTCTACTTGTCAAACTGTCGTGGCAGGAATATTCTTTTAAAACTGTTATTAACAAAATCCAAACATCAATAGATAAGATCTCTGACGACTCATGACTAAAGAATTTAAAGATTACGGTCGACCTTTCAGTGTCATTGGATCATGTGACGAACATGTGATGGTTCCTTGAGTAGACCAACAGCAATAGTGGGTTACAATATCTCAGCCTCTGTTAAACAAGATGTACTGTTCACCAAGCAATGTTATTAATGGACATTACATGGCAATTATAGATGAATTGCTCTCATGCAACACAATTTGGACACTTACTCAGCAAGTCATTCATGTCTTTGCGACATGAACTAATCAGAAATACAAACTGAAGTATCATCTGTACAAAGGAGTTTGGAGGTTTGCAGGGTTGAAGTAGAAAAAAACTATGGAAACGCAGAGGGGATAATCTCTGTTGGGTTGGAGGGCTGGACATACGTCTTAGTGCAAAGTGGATGGAGTACATCATCTCTGTTGGGTTGGAGGGCTGGACATACGTCTTAGTGCAAAGTGGAGGGAGTACATCATCTCTGTTGGGTAGGAGGGCTGGACATACGTCTTAGTGCAAAGTGGATGGAGGACATCATCTCTGTTGGGTTGGAGGGCTGGACATACGTCTTAGTGCAAAGTGGATGGAGGACATACTGTACAGGCAATGATGAGAATTTAAAGATGTCCGCCTGCATCTTATAAGGAGAACAGTAGTGAACACTCAGTCTGGTCCAGAAAGAGTCTTGTTCAGACAGCCATTACATGACTCACTGTAAGGTAGACCACAGCAGACAGCCATTACATGACTCACTGTAAGGTAGACCACAACAGACAGCCATTACATGACTCACTGTAAAGTAGACCACAACAGACAGCCATTACATGACTCACTGTAAGGTAGACCACAGCAGACAGCCATTACATGACTCACTGTAAGGTAGACCACAACATACAGCCATTACATGACTCACTGTAAGGTAGACCACAACAGACAGCCATTACATGACTCACTGTAAAGCAGACCACATCAGACAGCCATTACATGACTCACTGTAAAGTAGACCACAACAGACAGCCATTACATGACTCACTGTAAGTTAGACCACAACAGACAGCCATTACATGACTCACTGTAAAGTAGACCACAACAGGCAGCCATTAGGTGACTCACTGTAAGGTAGACCACAACAGACAGCCATTACATGACTCACTGTAAAGTAGACCACAACAGGCAGCCATTACATGACTCACTGTAAAGTAGACCACAACAGACAGCCATTACATGACTCACTGTAAAGTAGACCACAGCAGACAGCCATTACATGACTCACTGTAAAGTAGACCACAACAGGCAGCCATTAGGTGACTCACTGTAAGGTAGACCACAACAGACAGCCATTACATGACTCACTGTAAAGCAGACCACATCAGACAGCCATTACATGACTCACTGTAAAGTAGACCACAGCAGACAGCCATTACATGACTCACTGTAAAGTAGACCACAACAGGCAGCCATTACATGACTCACTGTAAAGTAGACCACAACAGGCAGCCATTAGGTGACTCACTGTAAAGTAGACCACAACAGACAGCCATTACATGACTCACTGTAAGGTAGACCACAACAGACAGCCATTAGGTGACTCACTGTAAAGTAGACCACAACAGGCAGCCATTAGGTGACTCACTGTAAAGTAGACCACAACAGACAGCCATTACATGACTCACTGTAAAGTAGACCACAGCAGACAGCCATTAGGTGACTCACTGTAAAGTAGACCACAACAGGCAGCCATTAGGTGACTCACTGTAAAGTAGACCACAACAGGCAGCCATTAGGTGACTCACTGTAAAGTAGACCACAACAGACAGCCATTACATGACTCACTGTAAAGTAGACCACAACAGGCAGCCATTAGGTGACTCACTGTAAAGTAGACCACAACAGGCAGGCAGACCATAAACCTAGTGATGATTATCAAACACTCAGGGCTCGATAAAAATAAAAATAAAAAAATAAACATTTTTAGTCATTTAGCAGTTAGTGAGTGCATACATTTTTCATACTGAAAATACCCCCCCCCCCCCGTGGGAATCGAACCCACAACCCTGGCGTTGCAAACGCCATGCTCTACCAACTGAGCTACACGGGGGCCAATCAGATCCGCTTTTGCCAACGTCTGCATAGCGGTATTGGAGGGGCGGAACTGCATTAGAGCTGTCCAATCCACAAGTGGCTCCCAGCGTTATACCTAAAGCGGACAGCGCCATTGGCTGCACGGAGTCACATTAACAGAAATCTCATGCAGCCTTGTTAACCAGTGTGAACACTGGAATGTGAGAATGAAACCACAGCTCCGTTAGGATCATACAAATCCCCTTTATTTTCTTGAATGATTTTTCAATTTGAGCATCATCGTTTTTTTTATTTAGCCTACACTTCCTCCTCCTGGGCTTCTAACTCAAGTGGGAGAGGTGTGGCTTCGCGACAATGATCAAGAAGCAGCTGCCCAACCGATTTGACGGCGCCAACGCAGTTACACCTTCCGACACCACCGAAACATCCAGCTCTGCTGGGGGTCTGCTGTCGCAGGTTAACGCCCTGATCTGATTGAATCTAGGCCAGAGTGGCATTAGTGCCGTCAGAGCTGTGAGAATCAGGGCAAAAAAAGCTTTGTCTCTTGACACCTTGAGGTGATTTACGGTCTGCAATCGTATCTCCATAGGGGCTGGCCTGGAATACACACCAAATATTCCGTTTGAATTCCAGACCGCAGATGAACCACGGGACTGGTAAATGATGTTGCCCCTTGACTGAATCAGTATAAACACAAATTCCCATAGAATGGTATGAAAGATATGTTTAATATTTAATCCTGACAGGAACCTTTTATCTGCTGTACAGTGGCTGTTATACTGGCCTGAAACACTGGAGCACGCAGACTGAGGTCGAGTCCCCAATGGCCCAATGGGCTCTGGTCAAACGTAGCACAAGCAGACAGTACCAAGTCTCTGAGTGGTGATTTAACCTGCCGTCGAGACTCATCTTTTTATCTCCTAAAGAACAGTCTACCTTAAACACTCATGGACAGCGCCTGTCTTCTAAAGAACAGTCATAGATAACTGCTGCCCCCTCTCTGTATTTCCATGTCATAGAGGTTATAACTACTGCCCCCTCTCTGTATTTCCATAGAGGTTATAACTACTGCCCCCTCTCTGTATTTCCATAGAGGTTATAACTACTGCCCCCTCTCTGTATTTCCATAGAGGTTATAACTACTGCCCCCTCTCTGTATTTCCATAGAGGTTATAACTACTGCCCCCTCTCTGTATTTCCATAGAGGTTATAACCACTGCCCCCTCTCTGTATTTCCATGTCATAGAGGTTATAACTACTGCCCCCTCTCTGTATTTCCATGTCATAGAGGTTATAACCACTGCCCCCTCTCTGTATTTCCATAGAGGTTATAACCACTGCCCCCTCTCTGTATTTCCATAGAGGTTATAACTACTGCCCCCTCTCTGTATTTCCATAGAGGTTATAACTACTGCCCCCTCTCTGTATTTCCATAGAGGTTATAACTACTGCCCCTTCTCTGTATTTCCATAGAGGTTATAACTACTGCCCCCTCTCTGTATTTCCATAGAGGTTATAACCACTGCCCCCTCTCTGTATTTCCATAGAGGTTATAACTACTGCCCCCTCTCTGTATTTCCATAGAGGTTATAACTACTGCCCCCTCTCTGTATTTCCATGTCATAGAGGTTATAACTGCTGCCCCCTCTCTGTATTTCCATAGAGGTTATAACCACTGCCCCCTCTCTGTATTTCCATAGAGGTTATAACTACTGCCCCCTCTCTGTATTTCCATAGAGGTTATAACTACTGTCCCCTCTCTGTATTTCCATGTCATAGAGGTTATAACTACTGCCCCCTCTCTGTATTTCCATGTCATAGAGGTTATAACTGCTGCCCCCTCTCTGTATTTCCATAGAGGTTATAACTACTGCCCCCTCTCTGTATTTCCATAGAGGTTATAACTACTGCCCCCTCTCTGTATTTCCATAGAGGTTATAACTACTGCCCCCTCTCTGTATTTCCATAGAGGTTATAACTACTGCCCCCTCTCTGTATTTCCATGTCATAGAGGTTATAACTACTGCCCCCTCTCTGTATTTCCATAGAGGTTATAACTACTGCCCCCTCTCTGTATTTCCATAGAGGTTATAACTACTGCCCCCTCTCTGTATTTCCATAGAGGTTATAACTACTGCCCCCTCTCTGTATTTCCATGTCATAGAGGTTATAACTACTGCCCCCTCTCTGTATTTCCATAGAGGTTATAACTACTGCCCCCTCTCTGTATTTCCATGTCATAGAGGTTATAACTACTGCCCCCTCTCTGTATTTCCATAGAGGTTATAACTACTGCCCCCTCTCTGTATTTCCATAGAGGTTATAACTACTGCCCCCTCTCTGTATTTCCATAGAGGTTATAACTACTGCCCCCTCTCTGTATTTCCATGTCATAGAGGTTATAACTACTGCCCCCTCTCTGTATTTCCATAGAGGTTATAACTACTGCCCCCTCTCTGTATTTCCATGTCATAGAGGTTATAACTACTGCCCCCTCTCTGTATTTCCATAGAGGTTATAACTACTGCCCCCTCTCTGTATTTCCATAGAGGTTATAACTACTGCCCCCTCTCTGTATTTCCATGTCATAGAGGTTATAACTACTGCCCCCTCTCTGTATTTCCATAGAGGTTATAACTACTGCCCCCTCTCTGTATTTCCATGTCATAGAGGTTATAACTACTGCCCCCTCTCTGTATTTCCATAGAGGTTATAACTACTGCCCCCTCTCTGTATTTCCATGTCATAGAGGTTATAACTACTGCCCCCTCTCTGTATTTCCATAGAGGTTATAACTACTGCCCCCTCTCTGTATTTCCATAGAGGTTATAACTACTGCCCCCTCTCTGTATTTCCATGCATAGAGGTTATAACTACTGCCCCCTCTCTGTATTTCCATAGAGGTTATAACTACTGCCCCCTCTCTGTATTTCCATAGAGGTTATAACTACTGCCCCCTCTCTGTATTTCCATAGAGGTTATAACTACTGCCCCCTCTCTGTATTTCCATGTCATAGAGGTTATAACTACTGCCCCCTCTCTGTATTTCCATAGAGGTTATAACTACTGCCCCCTCTCTGTATTTCCATAGAGGTTATAACTACTGCCCCCTCTCTGTATTTCCATGTCATAGAGGTTATAACTACTGCCCCCTCTCTGTATTTCCATAGAGGTTATAACTACTGCCCCCTCTCTGTATTTCCATGCATAGAGGTTATAACTACTGCCCCCTCTCTGTATTTCCATAGAGGTTATAACTACTGCCCCCTCTCTGTATTTCCATAGAGGTTATAACTACTGCCCCCTCTCTGTATTTCCATAGAGGTTATAACTACTGCCCCCTCTCTGTATTTCCATAGAGGTTATAACTACTGCCCCCTCTCTGTATTTCCATAGAGGTTATAACTACTGCCCCCTCTCTGTATTTCCATAGAGGTTATAACTACTGCCCCCTCTCTGTATTTCCATAGAGGTTATAACTACCCCTCTCTGTATTTCCATAGAGGTTATAACTACTGCCCCCTCTCTGTATTTCCATAGAGGTTATAACTACTGCCCCCTCTCTGTATTTCCATAGAGGTTATAACTACCTACTGCCCCCTCTCTGTATTTCCATAGAGGTTATAACTACTGCCCCCTCTCTGTATTTCCATAGAGGTTATAACTACTGCCCCCTCTCTGTATTTCCATAGAGGTTATAACTACTGCCCCCTCTCTGTATTTCCATAGAGGTTATAACTACTGCCCCCTCTCTGTATTTCCATAGAGGTTATAACTACTGCCCCCTCTCTGTATTTCCATAGAGGTTATAACTACTGCCCCCTCTCTGTATTTCCATAGAGGTTATAACTACTGCCCCCTCTCTGTATTTCCATAGAGGTTATAACTACTGCCCCCTCTCTGTATTTCCATAGAGGTTATAACTACTGCCCCCTCTCTGTATTTCCATAGAGGTTATAACTACTGCCCCCTCTCTGTATTTCCATAGAGGTTATAACTACTGCCCCCTCTCTGTATTTCCATAGAGGTTATAACTACTGCCCCCTCTCTGTATTTCCATAGAGGTTATAACTACTGCCCCCTCTCTGTATTTCCATAGAGGTTATAACTACTGCCCCCTCTGTATTTCCATAGAGGTTATAACTACTGCCCCCTCTCTGTATTTCCATAGAGGTTATAACTACTGCCCCCTCTCTGTATTTCCATAGAGGTTATAACTACTGCCCCCTCTCTGTATTTCCATAGAGGTTATAACTACTGCCCCCTCTCTGTATTTCCATAGAGGTTATAACTACTGCCCCCTCTCTGTATTTCCATAGAGGTTATAACTACTGCCCCCTCTCTGTATTTCCATAGAGGTTATAACTACTGCCCCCTCTCTGTATTTCCATAGAGGTTATAACTACTGCCCCCTCTCTGTATTTCCATAGAGGTTATAACTACTGCCCCCTCTCTGTATTTCCATAGAGGTTATAACTACTGCCCCCTCTCTGTATTTCCATAGAGGTTATAACTACTGCCCCCTCTCTGTATTTCCATAGAGGTTATAACTACTGCCCCCTCTCTGTATTTCCATAGAGGTTATAACTACTGCCCCTCTCTGTATTTCCATAGAGGTTATAACTACTGCCCCCTCTCTGTATTTCCATAGAGGTTATAACTACTGCCCCCTCTCTGTATTTCCATAGAGGTTATAACTACTGCCCCCTCTCTGTATTTCCATAGAGGTTATAACTACTGCCCCCTCTCTGTATTTCCATAGAGGTTATAACTACTGCCCCCTCTCTGTATTTCCATAGAGGTTATAACTACTGCCCCCTCTCTGTATTTCCCATAGAGGTTATAACTACTGCCCCCTCTCTGTATTTCCATAGAGGTTATAACTACTGCCCCCTCTCTGTATTTCCATAGAGGTTATAACTACTGCCCCCTCTCTGTATTTCCATAGAGGTTATAACTACTGCCCCCTCTCTGTATTTCCATAGAGGTTATAACTACTGCCCCCTCTCTGTATTTCCATAGAGGTTATAACTACTGCCCCCTCTCTGTATTTCCATAGAGGTTATAACTACTGCCCCCTCTCTGTATTTCCATAGAGGTTATAACTACTGCCCCCTCTCTGTATTTCCATAGAGGTTATAACTACTGCCCCCTCTCTGTATTTCCATAGAGGTTATAACTACTGCCCCCTCTCTGTATTTCCATAGAGGTTATAACTACTGCCCCCTCTCTGTATTTCCATAGAGGTTATAACTACTGCCCCCTCTCTGTATTTCCATAGAGGTTATAACTACTGCCCCCTCTCTGTATTTCTCATAGAGGTTATAACTACTGCCCCCTCTCTGTATTTCCATGTCATAGAGGTTATAACTACTGCCCCCTCTCTGTATTTCCATAGAGGTTATAACTACTGCCCCTCTCTGTATTTCCATAGAGGTTATAACTACTGCCCCCTCTCTGTATTTCCATAGAGGTTATAACTACTGCCCCTCTCTGTATTTCCATAGAGGTTATAAAATAGAGGTTATAACTACTGCCCCCTCTCTGTATTTCCATAGAGGTTATAACTACTGCCCCCTCTCTGTATTTCCATAGAGGTTATAACTACTGCCCCCTCTCTGTATTTCCATAGAGGTTATAACTACTGCCCCCTCTCTGTATTTCCATGTCATCGAGGTTTAGAGCATTTCCATAGAAGGAGGGCAGATTATTTTAGACGGTTGTTGCCAAGTAGGTATATTTTCTATCTTCATAACTGCAGACATCTTCAAAAACATTCGTCATTGATGTTTCTTCAATCAGAGAGTACTTTCTGAAAACAAGCAGAACAGTAAGATAAGTACCCAACCATATACCATGTTTAGGTGAGCTAACAACAGGTTTGAAAATAACACAAAAACAAAAACCAATGAGCAATGCCTGGCC
>NW_028160443.1:0-23328 GCF_964263955.1 Coregonus lavaretus | reverse complement strand
CTATAGAGGCCCTACGTAGATCTATCTACATAGACACTATAGAGGGCCCTACGTAGATCTATCTACATAGAGACACTATAGAGGACCCTACGTAGATCTATCTACATAGAGACACTATAGAGGACCCTACGTAGATCTATCTACATAGACACTATAGAGGGCCCTACGTAGATCTATCTACATAGAGACACTATAGAGGACCCTACGTAGATCTATCTACATAGACACTATAGAGGCCCTACGTAGATCTATCTACATAGACACTATAGAGGACCCTACGTAGATCTATCTACATAGACACTATAGAGGACCCTACGTAGATCTATCTACATAGACACTATAGAGAGGACCCTACGTAGATCTATCTACATAGACACTATAGAGGCCCTACGTAGATCTATCTACATAGACACTATAGAGGACCCTACGTAGATCTATCTACATAGACACTATAGAGGACCCTACGTAGATCTATCTACATAGACACTATAGAGGACCCTACGTAGATGGTGTGACCACCATTTGCCTCATGCAAAAATCTCCTTCACATAGAGTTGATCAGGCTGTTGATTGTGGCCTGAGGAATATTGTCCCACTCCTCTTCAATGGCTGTGCGAAGTTGCTGGATATAGGCAGGAACTGGAACACGCTGTCGTACATGTCGATCCAGAGCATCCCAAACATGTTCAATGGGTGACATGTCTGGTGAGTAAGCAGACCATGGAAGAACTGGGACATTTTCAGCGTCCAGGAATTGTGTGCAGATCCTTGTGACATGGGGCCGTGCATTATAATGCCGAAACATGAGGTGATGGCGGCGGATGAATGGCACGACAATGGGCCACAGGATCTCGTGACGGCATCTGTGCATTCAAATTGCCATCGATAAAATGCAATTGTGTTAGTTGTCCGGAGCTTATGCCTTCCCATACCAGAATCCCACCGCCACCATGGGCCACTCTGTTCACAACGTTGACATCAGCAAACTGCTCGCCCACACGACGCCATACGTCTGCCACACGTCTGCCATCTGCCCAGGACAGTTGAAACCATTATTAATCTGTGAAGAGCACACTTCTCCAGTGGCCATCGAAGGTGAGCATTTGCCCACGGAAGTCGGTTACGACGCCGAATCAGCTTCTTGATATGCCACTCTTGTCAGGTGCATGGATTATTTTCGCAAAAGGAGAAATGCTCACTCACAGGGATGTAAACAAATTTGAGAGAAACACGCTTTTTGTGTGTATGGAAAATGTCTTTTATTTTTTATTTATTTCAGCTCATGAAACATGGGACCAACTCTTTACATGTTGCGTTTATATTTTTGCCGTTTAAGATTAGGGAGGACGATTTCTTTTTTTTTATGAGCATGGCCTTATTTCTATTACAGCATATTGGATGACTGTCATTCATATTCCATTCACCCAGTTCAATGTAACAGCGATAGGTTTAGGCTACTACATGATACTCTAATATGCCCTATACCCATCACGAGGATGCTACAGCCTACAAATTCAAGTTTATAACGTAGGTGCACAGGTTGATAGACCAATTGGAGTAATCAAGGTGACCGACAGTGAGAAATTCACTAACGCCTTGCACAGTCTTGCCTGCATCTAGCTGATCTAGGGTGGAATCATTAGTCCAAACAGTTTTACGTTTTGCAATTAAAACGCGAGTTTCAATTGGACAAACTCAGGTAGGACCAGCCCCTTTTCGTTCCGTTTGCTTCCGTTTTAAGAAATGTTTTTCAATAGAATTGGCGGAATGAATACACCACTGATCACCCGCACACATAGTTCACTTTCATAGCAGCCAAACAAACTCCTCCTCTCACATTTTCCCTTCGCTTGTGAACAGCTGTCTGTGACCAGGCGAAAAAAAACCTCTCCAAGCCAAATCTTCATACCATAACCGCTACACACAGCCTACGTCGTTGTCACCATTTCTACTAGAACTAACCCACAATCCAATCCATGTACAATCACGCAGTACAGTGTACAGTAAGCAGTTTAGCAGTTACTGCGGCGGTCCCCGCCTGGTGGCAATACATTAATACAACTGGAAGTTTACCTTGACTTGGAAGAGTTGCAGTGTTGGATATCCTTAGCCAGCTAGCTAACATAAATATAATTCCTCTCTGTTTGAGTCAGGTTGTTGAGTAGGCTAAAGTAGATGCATTAGCTAGCATAAGGGAAACTGAAACTACTTTTTTTTTTTTTTTTTAAATACAACGAAATATATTTCTCTCTCGTCTCTCTCTCTGCTCCTTCTCCTTATTTTTTGAAGAAATTAATTTGTTCAAAACTCTTCAACTATTGTCTCTCTCTCTCTTTGAGTCAACTACTCACCACATTTTATGCACTGCAGTGCTAGCTAGCTGTAGCTTATGCTTTCAGTACTAGATTCATTCTCTGATCCTTTGATTGGATGGACATCATGTCAGTTCATGCTGCAAGCGCTCTGATAGGTTGGAGGACATAAATACTGTGTAAGTCTATGGAAGGGGTGAGAACCATGAGGTTCCTCCTAGGTTTTGTATTGAAGTCAATGTACCCAGAGGAGGACGGAAAATAGCAGTCCTCCATCTACACCATGGTGCTAACTCTTATAAGAGTTCCTAACAAGGGCCTCTCCTCCTCCTCCATCTCCTGTAGATAGCAGAGTTGGAGTCTCAGTGTGAAGAAGCCAACGTGGAGAAGGAGAGGAACTCTAAGCTGACTGTACGAGTTCAGGAGCTGGAGACGGAGCTACAGGACAAGGAACAGGTGGGGGCATACACACACAGGATCACTTGTGGGCGGCAGGTAGCTTAGTGATTAAGAGCGTTGTGCCAGTAACTGAAAGGTCACTGGTTCTAATCCCCGAGCCGACTAGGTGAAAAATCTGTCGATGTGCCCTTGAGCAAGGCACTTAACCCTAATTGCTCCTGTAAGTCGCTCTGGATAAGAGCGTCTGCTAAATGACCAATTATTATTATTATTGTGCGCGCTCTCTCACACACACACACACACACACACACACACGATCACTTATGCGCTCACACACACACACACACACACAGGATCACTTATGCGCTCTCTCACACACACACACACACACACACACACACACACACACACACACAGGATCACTTATGCGCTCACACACACACACACACACACACACACACACACACACACACACACACAGGATCACTTATGCGCTCACACACACACACACACACACACACACACACACACACACACACACACACACACACACAGGATCACTTATGCGCTCACACACACACACACACACACACACACAGGATCACTTATGCGCTCACACACACACACACACACACACACACACAGGATCACTTATGCGCTCACACACACACACACACACACACAGGATCACTTGTGCGCGTTCTCACACACAAAAACTCTTATAGACACACTCACGGTCTCATATGACAAGCCTGTAGTTTTGCTGACAGACTGTATGCAAATATAACACCATTGTCCCTAAGGGACATGTTATCTCTATTACCTCTCTCTCCCTCCCTCTACCCCTCTCTATGGGAAAATAAATAAACATAAATATGGGTTGTATTTACAATGGTGTTTGTTCTTCACTGGTTGCCCTTTTCTTGTGGCAACAGGTCACAAATCTTGCAGCTGTGATGGCACACTGTGGTTTTTCACCCAGTAGATAAGGGAGTTTATCAAAATTGGGTTTGTTTTCGAATTCTTTGTGGATCGCTGTAATCTGAGGGAAATATGTGTCTCTAATATGGTCATACATTTGGCAGGAGGTTAGGAAGTGCAGCTCAGTTTCCACCTCATCTATCTCTCTCTACCCCTCTCTGTCTCTCCCTCTACCCCTCTCCCTCTACCCCTCTCTCTCTACCTCTCTCTCTCTACCCCTCTCTCTCTCTCCATCTCTCTCTCTCCCTCTACCCCTCTACCCCTCTCTCTCTCCCTTTCTCTATCTCACTCTACCCCTCTCTCTCTCCCTCTACCCCTCTCTCTCTCCCTCTACCCCTCTCTCTCTCCCTCTACCTCTCTCTCTCTCCCTCTACCCCTCTCTCTCTCCCTCTACCCCTCTCTCTCTCCCTCTACCTCTCTCTCTCTCCCTCTACCCCTCTCTCTCTCCCTCTACCCCTCTCTCTCTCCCTCTACCCCTCTCTCTCTCCCTCTACCCCTCTCTCTCTCCCTCTACCCCTCTCTCTCTCCCTTTCTCTCTCTCCCTCTACCCCTCTCTCTCTCTCTCCCTCTACCCCTCTCTCTCTCCCTCTACCCCTCTCTCTCTCCCTCTACCCCTCTACCCCTCTCTCTCTCCCTTTCTCTATCTCACTCTACCCCTCTCTCTCTCCCTCTACCCCTCTCTCTCTCCCTTTCTCTATCTCACTCTACCCCTCTCTCTCTCCCTCTACCCCTCTCTCTCTCCCTCTACCCCTCTCTCTCTCCCTCTACCTCTCTCTCTCTCCCCCTCTCTCTCTCTCTCTCTCTACCCCTCTCTCTCTACCCCTCTCTCTCTCTCCCTCCACTCCTCTCTCTCTCTCTCCCTCCACCCTTCTCTCTCTACCCCTCTCTCTCTCCCTCTACCCCTCTCTCTACACCTCTCTCTCTCCCTCAACCCCTCTTTCTCTACCCCTCTCTCTCTCTCCCTCTACCCCTCTCTCTCTACCCCTCTCTCTCTCTCCCTCTACCCCTCTCTCCCTCTCTCTGTTCCTAAGGAGAGGATTATAGTCCAATAGAAGGTGGGTATTGTTGTGGGACCTTTGATGTCAGAACAATTCTGTGTGGAAGTATTAGTCTCGTCCTCACCTCTATATCTCTCTCTCTGCTCTCAGCACTTTCTCTCAATTCAATTTCAATTCAAAGGGCTTTATTGGCATGGGAAACATATGTTTACATTTCCAAAGCAAGTGAAATAGATAATAAACAAAGGTGAAATAAACTCTCTCTCTCTCGCTCTCTCTCATGCTACTTCTACACCTATTATCTATCAGTTTATTTACTTCAGTGTTTTTATAGGTCACCTACCTTCTCGTTCAAGAACACGCAGAGAAAGGAGAGAGAACTGTGTTATTCTTCATATTTACTGCTTATAGAAAATGTCTCCCGCTATATCTGGTAATGTTAACTCTAACTCGATGCCCGGTCATGTTATTTTATTTCAGACCACATTAATAATGTTATTGTAATGCCATTGCCCTCTGCCCCTGTAGTCATCCCAAATGATGCCAGGAACCCGAGGCACTAGGTCTGCCAGTCACATCGTCCTCATGTCACTTCTGCCCAGCTGCCAAGCAACTGCGGACCCAAGATGGCTGGTTTTACTCCCTGTGACATTTATTCCAGTTAGTCCTAATGAGGCTTTGAGCCGGCATGACCGTGGTGATCAGGACCTCTTTTGATTAATGGATCAATACTGATTCTACCTGCAGACACATTTCATTAGCTGTAACCACGTTTTCATACACAGTTTTTATGCGAGTAAAGTCATACCGTATACAAAAAGCTGTGATGGAAATAGGACATTTATAAATGTCGACAGATCATTTGTTCATTCGACTTGGTGGGATCTTTTTGTGTCGGTAAAATGAATGGTGGTGGAAACGCCTTCATGCGCAAATATTTATAGAATAACCATCATTTTGAAGTAAACTTGGGAGTCATGCGATGATATGGTGTGTGGTCCTCCCACTACGACTTGGGGAAACCGTGCAGTTTATTAGGCTACAGATTAAATGGCTTATGAACTGCACAGGGTGGTGAAAAGTGCACAGTGATGCTCCTTTCCAATAAATATTGAGGGTCTTATTCTGGTGACATGATGATCGATGCTCGACTGCTGTTTCACAAATAAAAATATTCTCTTTCTTATCCATAATAATCTCATCATGTAGACTAGTCTACTGACACTGTATCTGCCAGCTGTAGGCACAATTGCTATTTAACGCAACCGTGTTTGTAACAAAACTATCTGTAGAATTGAAAATGCAATGGATTTTTATTCGGTACATGAAAACTTTTTGTGTGCACTATGTCATCACGCACTGATTTTTATCCGCAACAAGTCCGTTGGGTGGAAACACACCACTGGTGGGAAAATGTGCATATTTTCTTTATTAATATTCTCATGAAAATATGTCACCAATTGGATGGAAACCTAGCTATTGGCTTATACCCCTCTTTCTACTGCCCCCGGATCCCTCCATCCTTCCATCTCCCGCTCTAGAGCTGACTTCCTGTCCCCTCCCCCGGATCCCTCCATCCTTCCATCTCCCGCTCTAGAGCTGACTTCCTGTCCCCTCCCCCGGATCCCTCCATCCTTCCATCTCCCGCTCTAGAGCTGACTTCCTGTCCCCTCCCCCGGATCCCTCCATCCTTCCATCTCCCCCGGATCCCTCCATCCTTCCATCTCCTGCTCTAGAGCTGACTTCCTGTCCCCTCCCCCGGATCCCTCCATCCTTCCATCTCCCGCTCTAGAGCTGACTTCCTGTCCCCTCCCCCGGATCCCTCCATCCTTCCATCTCCCGCTCTAGAGCTGACTTCCTGTCCCCTCCCCCGGATCCCTCCATCCTTCCATCTCCCGCTCTAGAGCTGACTTCCTGTCCCCTCCCCCGGATCCCTCCATCCTTCCATCTCCCGCTCTAGAGCTGACTTCCTGTCCCCTCCCCCGGATCCCTCCATCCTTCCATCTCCCGCTCTAGAGCTGACTTCCTGTCCCCTCCCCCGGATCCCTCCATCCTTCCATCTCCCCCGGATCCCTCCATCCTTCCATCTCCTGCTCTAGAGCTGACTTCCTGTCCCCTCCCCCGGATCCCTCCATCCTTCCATCTCCTGCTCTAGAGCTGACTTCCTGTCCCCTCCCCCGGATCCCTCCATCCTTCCATCTCCCGCTCTAGAGCTGACTTCCTGTCCCCTCCCCCGGATCCCTCCATCCTTCCATCTCCCGCTCTAGAGCTGACTTCCTGTCCCCTCCCCCGGATCCCTCCATCCTTCCATCTCCCGCTCTAGAGCTGACTTCCTGTCCCCTCCCCTGGATATCTCCATCCTTCCATCTCCCGCTCTCTCTCTCACCCTCTTGCTCTTCTTCTTCTTTCTGCCTCTTTCTCTCTTTCTTTCCATGTCTCTCTCTCTCTCTCTATTTCTCTCTCTCTCTCTATTTCTTTCTCTCTCTGTCTGTCTTGCTCTCTCTCTCTCTCTCTTTCTCTCTCTATTTCTTTCTCTCTCTCTCCGGTGGCAGGGGTGTCAGCGTGTGTCCCTTTCATGCTCTTGACAGGGTTTATTCAGCTGTGTGTGTGTGTGACTATTAGAAACCTATTGGTTTGGGCAGTAAATCACCCTGACAAAGACTTTTTAAAGCTGAAACCAGTTTGATTTGCACCTTGGATTTATTTCCTGTAAAGGTGGCTTAGCATCTTCTGTTGATCCTGTTTTGAACATTTAATGAACCCTGGTTGAACTGAGAGAGACAGCGATGACAGAGAGACGGAGACAGAACCTGTCTGAAGCCCTTTCCTCTGTCCTGCTGTGTCAGATGAACAGACAGTCTGACAGGTCACACTCCTGCTAAGTGGTCTCTCCTCACTCTCTGTCTGTCTCTCTGTCTCTCTCTCTCACTCACTCACTCACTCACTCACTCACTCACTCACTCACTCACTCACTCACTCACTCACTCACTCACTCACTCACTCACTCACTCACTCACTCACAGAGGATTCTGATAACCAGAAGTGGCTGTGATGTCTCTAGGGTGGTGTAGTTCTGTAAAGACACAGGAGATGAGATCATGATTACTCTGAGAAGCATCATGATAGTCTGTAATCTTCACGGCTAGTTTAGAAGCATCTTTTTTATTTATTTTTTCACCTTTATTTAACCAGGTAAGCCAGTTGAGAACAAGTTCTCATTTACAACTGCGACCTGGCCAAGATAAAGCAAAGCAGTGCGATAAAAACAGCAGAGACACAGAGTTACATATGGGGTAAAATAAAACAGAAAATATATATACAGTGTGTGCAAATGTAGCATGTTATGGAGGTAAGGCAATAAATAGGCCATAGTGCAAAATAATTACAATTAGTATTAACACTGTGTCACGATCGTTGAGAGACGGGTCAGACCAAGGTGCAGCGTGAAAAGCTTACATGTTTATTTAACTCAAATAAACATACAACAAAACAATAAACAACGTAACGTGAAGTCCTCAGGCTAAACACATACAAGCCTAACACGGAACAAGATCCCACAACTAAGGTAGGCAAACAGGCTACTTAAGTATGATCCCCAATCAGAGACAACGAGCAACAGCTGTCTCTGATTGGGAATCACACCCGGCCAAACATAGAAATACAATACCTAGAACATAAACATAGAATTTCTAGCATAGATTCTCACGCCCTGGCCAAACCAACTAAAGACGACCGGCCTCTCAAGGCCAGGGCGTAACACACTGGAATGATAGATGTGTAATGATACTCTGTAGTCTTCACAGCTAGTTCAGAAGCATCATGATAGTCTGTGTAATCTTCACGGCTAGTTTAGAAGCATCATGATAGTCTGTAATCTTCACAGCTAGTTCAGAAGCATCATGATAGTCTGTAATCTTCACAGCTAGTTCAGAAGCATCATGATAGTCTGTGTAATCTTCACGGCTAGTTTAGAAGCATCATGATAGTCTGTAATTTTCACGGCTAGTTCAGAAGCATCATGATAGTCTGTGTAATCTTCACGGCTAGTTTAGAAGCATCATGATAGTCTGTGTAATCTTCACGGCTAGTTTAGAAGCATCATGATAGTCTGTGTAATCTTCACGGCTAGTTCAGAAGCATCATGATAGTCTGTGTAATCTTCACGGCTAGTTTAGAAGCTTCATGATAGTCTGTGTAATTTTCACGGCTAGTTTAGAAGCTTCATGATAGTCTGTGTAATCTTCACGGCTAGTTTAGAAGCATCATGATAGTCTGTGTAATCTTCACGGCTAGTTTAGAAGCATCATGATAGTCTGTGTAATCTTCACGGCTAGTTTAGAAGCATCATGATAGTCTGTGTAATCTTCACGGCTAGTTTAGAAGCATCATGATAGTCTGTGTAATCTTCACGGCTAGTTCAGAAGCATCATGATAGTCTGTGTAATCTTCACGGCTAGTTTAGAAGCATCATGATAGTCTGTGTAATCTTCACGGCTAGTTTAGAAGCATCATGATAGTCTGTAATCTTCACGGCTAGTTTAGAAGCTTCATGATAGTCTGTGTAATCTTCACGGCTAGTTTAGAAGCATCATGATAGTCTGTGTAATCTTCACGGCTAGTTTAGAAGCATCATGATAGTCTGTGTAATCTTCACGGCTAGTTCAGAAGCATCATGATAGTCTGTGTAATCTTCACGGCTAGTTTAGAAGCATCATGATAGTCTGTGTAATCTTCACGGCTAGTTTAGAAGCATCATGATAGTCTGTGTAATCTTCACGGCTAGTTTAGAAGCTTCATGATAGTCTGTGTAATCTTCACGGCTAGTTTAGAAGCATCATGATAGTCTGTGTAATCTTCACGGCTAGTTTAGAAGCTTCATGATAGTCTGTGTAATCTTCACGGCTAGTTTAGAAGCATCATGATAGTCTGTGTAATCTTCACGGCTAGTTCAGAAGCATCCATTCTTTACATCTACAGTTGAAGTCGGAAGTTTACATACACTTAGGTTGGAGTCATTAAAACTTGTTTTTCAACCACTCCACAAATGTCTTGTTAACAAACTATAGTTTTGGCAAGTCGGTTAGGACATCTACTTTGTGCATGACACAAGTAATTTTTCCAACAATTGTTTACAGACAGATTATTTCACTTATAATTCACTGTATCACAATTCCAGTGGGTCAGAAGTTTACGTACACTAAGTTGACTGTGCCTTTAAACAGCTTGGACAATTCCAGAAAATAATGTCATAGCTTTAGAAGCTTCTGATAGGCTAATTGACATCATTTGAGTCAATTGGAGGTGTACCTGTGGATGTATTTCAAGGCCTACCTTCAAATTCAGTGCCTCTTTGCAAGCCGAAGAACACCATCCCAACCGTGAAGCACGTGGGCGGCAGCATCATGCTGTGGGGGTGCTTTGCTGAAGGAGGGACTGCTGCACTTCACAAAATAGATGGCATCATGAGGAAGGAAAATTGTGGATAAATTGAAGCAACATCTCAAGACATCAGTCAGGAAGTTAAAGCTTGGTTGCAAATGGGTCTTCCAAATGGACAATGACCCCAAGCATACTTCCAAAGTTGTGGCAAAATGGCTCAAGGACAACAAAGTCAAGGTATTGGAGTGGCCATCACAAAGCCCTGACCTCAATCCTATAGAAAATGTGTGGGCAGAACTGAAAAAGCGTGTGCGAGCAAGGAGGCCTACAAACCTGACTCAGTTACACAAGCTCTGTCAGGAGGAATGGGCCAAAATTCACCCAACTTATTGTGGGAAGCTTGTGGAAGGCTACCCGAAACGTTTGACCCAAGTTAAACAATTTAAAGGCAATGCTACCAAATACTAATTTGTAAAACTCTGACCCACTGGGAATGTGATAAAAGAAATAAAAGCTGAAATAAATCATTCTCTCTACTATTATTCTGACATTTCAATTCTTAAAATAAAGTGGTGATCCTAACTGACCTAAGACAGGGAATTTTTACTAGGATTAAATGTCAGGAATTGTGAAAAATGTTTAAATGTATTTGGCTAAGGTGTATTTAACTTCCGACTTCAACTGTAGATCATGTTAGAGAGATATGGAGAGTAAGAGAATATAAGTGATTTTGAGAGAACGGGACTGAGAGAGGGATGGGGGGAGAGAGAGTAACAGGAAGAGAAGATGTCCATCCTGTCTGGTGCTCATAACTGTGGTTCATCTATAGCTTCAGTCGCAGTGGACAAGGAGAAGAATGACTCACCACAGTAACCTGCAATACATCTGCTGCCTTCTCCTCCCTCTCTCCTCCCTCCCTGGCTCCTACTCTCTCCTTCCTCTCTCCTCCCTCCCTGGCTCCTACTCTCTCCTTCCTCTCGCCTTCCCACCCCATGAATTATTGAATTATTGAATTTCCGTGGTGTTGACCCCGTTGCCTCACCAGCCGTGAACTTGGACACTTCAAACAAACTGACCATTGCTGAGGCAGAGTGGTTGGTGGGCTGAGGCATAGGGGTGGAGGGGCTGAGGTGGGGGGTGGAGGGGTTGGGGGCTGAGGTGGGGGCTGAGGCAGGGGGGTTGGGGTGCTGAGGCAGGGGGGTTGGGGGGCTGAGGTGGGGGGTGGAGGGGTTGGGGGCTGAGGCATGGGGTTTGGGGGGCTGAGGTGGGGGCTGAGGCAGGGGGGTTGGGGTGCTGAGGCAGGGGGGTTGGGGGGCTGAGGTGGGGGGTGGAGGGGTTGTGGGGCTGAGGCAGGGGGGTTGGGGGGCTGAGGCGGGGGTGTTGGGGGGCTGAGGCAGGGGGTGGAGGGGTTGGGGGGCTGAGGCGGGGGTGTTGGGGGGGTTGAGGCAGGGGGTGGAGGGGTTGGGGGGTTGAGGCGGGGGTGTTGGGGGGGTTGAGGCAGGGGGTGGAGGGGTTGGGGGCTGAGGCAGGGGGGTTGGGGGGCTGAGGCAGGGGGGTTGGGGGGTTGGGGGGTTGGGGGGCTGAGGCAGGGGGTGGAGGGGTTGGGGGGCTGAGGCGGGGGGGTTGGGGGGCTGAGGCAGGGGGTGGAGGGGTTGGGGGGCTGAGGCGGGGGTGTTGGGGGGCTGAGGCAGGGGGTGGAGGGGTTGGGGGGCTGAGGCGGGGGGGTTGGGGGGCTGAGGCAGGGGGGTTGGGGGGCTGAGGTGGGGGCTGAGGCAGGGGGGTTGGGGTGCTGAGGCAGGGGGGTTGGGGGGCTGAGGTGGGGGGTGGAGGGGTTGGGGGGCTGAGGCAGGGGGGTTGGGGGGCTGAGGCAGGGGGTGGAGGGGTTGGAGGGCTGAGGCGGGGGTGTTGGGGGGCTGAGGCAGGGGGTGGAGGGGTTGGGGGGCTGAGGCGGGGGTGTTGGGGGGCTGAGGCAGGGGGTGGAGGGGTTGGGGGGCTGAGGCGGGGGTGTTGGGGGGCTGAGGCAGGGGGTGGAGGGGTTGGGGGGCTGAGGCGGGGGTGTTGGGGGGGTTGAGGCAGGGGGTGGAGGGGTTGGGGGGTTGAGGCGGGGGTGTTGGGGGGGTTGAGGCAGGGGGTGGAGGGGTGGAGGGGTTGGGGGCTGAGGCAGGGGGGTTGGGGGGCTGAGGCAGGGGGTGGAGGGGTTGGGGGGCTGAGGCGGGGGTGTTGGGGGGCTGAGGCAGGGGGTGGAGGGGTTGGGGGGCTGAGGCAGGGGGTGGAGGGGTTGGGGGGCTGAGGCAGGGTAACACAGATGCTAGGCTGTGCATCATTATCTCTTTATTATGGAGGGGTTCTAATTGCCAACTCCACAGCTGATTCTGGGGGTCACGGAGATATAAGGAGCCTGGATGAGGACCGAGAAACAATAGGTCTGATGAGGACCGAGAAACAGTAGGTCTGATGAGGACCGAGAAACAATAGGTCTGATGAGGACTGAGAAACAATAGGTCTGATGAGGACTGATGTACAGTAGGTCTGATGAGGAGCGAGGGACAGTAGGTCTGATGAGGAGCGAGGGACAGTAGGTCTGATGGGGAGCGAGGGACAGTAGGTCTGATGGGGAGCGAGGGACAGTAGGTCTGATGAGGAGCGAGGGACAGTAGGTCTGTGTAAAAAAATGTATGCACGCATGACTGTAAGTCGCTTTGGATAAAAGCGTCTGCTAAATGGCATATTATTATTATTATTATTATTATTATTATTATTATTATAGGTCTGATGAGGAGCGAGGGACAGTAGGTCTGATGGGGAGCGAGGGACAGTAGGTCTGATGAGGAGCGAGGGACAGTAGGTCTGATGAGGAGCGAGGTACAGTAGGTCTGATGAGGAGCGAGGGACAGTAGGTCTGATGAGGAGCGAGGGACAGTAGGTCTGATGAGGAGCGAGGGACAGTAGGTCTGATGAGGAGCGAGGGACAGTGGGTCTGATGAGGAGCGAGGGACAGTAGGTCTGATGAGGAGCGAGGTACAGTAGGTCTGATGAGGAGCGAGGGACAGTGGGTCTGATGAGGAGCGAGGGACAGTAGGTCTGATGGGGAGCGAGGGACAGTAGGTCTGATGGGGAGCGAGGGACAGTAGGTCTGATGAGGAGCGAGGGACAGTGGGTCTGATGAGGAGCGAGGGACAGTAGGTCTGATGAGGAGCGAGGGACAGTAGGTCTGATGAGGAGCGAGGGACAGTAGGTCTGATGAGGAGCGAGGGACAGTAGGTCTGATGAGGAGCGAGGGACAGTAGGTCTGATGAGGAGCGAGGGACAGTAGGTCTGATGAGGAGCGAGGGACAGTGGGTCTGATGAGGAGCGAGGGACAGTAGGTCTGATGGGGAGCGAGGGACAGTAGGTCTGATGAGGATATTAATATGTGATGTGTGTTTCCTTCCAGGAACTGGAGAACCTGAGGAAGCAAGCAGAGATCATCCCTCAACTGATGGCAGAGTGTGAGAGCATCACAGAGAAACTACAGGTACTGAACCCTAACCCCTACACCCTAAACACTAACCCCTACACCCTAAACACTAACCCCTACACCCTAAACACTAACCCCTACACCCTAAACACTAACCCCTACACCCTAAACACTAACCCCTTAACTCATGGCAGTGTGTGTGAGCATCACATAGAAACTACAGGTACTGAAGCATAACCCAATAAGCTGGGACTGGGAGCGGCAGATCCAGATTGTTCCATTACATTATGATCTCACACGCGCTCGCACACACCACGTACACACCACGTACACACAGACACAGACACACACACAGACACACACACACCACGTACACACCACGTACACACAGACACAAACACACACACACACACACACACACACACCACGTACAAACATACACACCACCTCTTTTTGTTCCCACAGTGTTCATTGAGTGTCTCTAACAAGTTATTGTTACTGAGTTTTATATTCCACATGGTTATGTATTAAAAACAGGTCCATTAGTGTGCTATTTATAACTATGATGAGTATACTGTAAATCGTTTTAAAAGGTTGATATGATCAACACTGTTATTAAAAGGTATTCTCTCCTAGATAATAGATGAGAGTAGAGAGTTATATTCTCAACAATGGGAACTATTTTAATCACAGTTCTATTTAATCACAGCAAGTATTGTAATTATAAATCTCTCTTCTTGAATATGAAGAGTGGTCTTCTCATAAAGACACGGGATGCATCCCAAATAGCACCCTGTTTCCTATATAGTGCTCTATAAAGGGTGCCTTTGGGACGCAGGCAGGATTATATGGTAATCAAATGTAATATAATGTATCCACTTAGCAGAAACAGCTGAAGATGTCAGTGTGCTGTTGACAGATATTGGTTATGACTAGGTGGGAGAGGAGACACAGTGTTATAATGTTTCAGCGCTTAGATCCAACAGCATGTTGACAGATATTGGTTATGACTAGGTGGGAGAGGAGACACAGTGTTATAATGTTTCAGCTCTTAGATCCAACAACATGTTGACAGATATTGGTTATAGCTTGGTGGGAGAGGAGACACAGTGTTATAATGTTTCAGCTCTTAGATCCAACAACATGTTGACAGATATTGGTTATGGCTGGGTGGGAGAGGAGACACAGGGTTATAATGTTTCAGCTCTTAGATCCAACAACATGTTGACAGATATTGGTTATGACTGGGTGGGAGAGGAGACACAGTGTTATAATGTTTCAGCGCTGATATCCAACAACATGTTGACAGATATTGGTTATGGCTGGGTGGGAGAGGAGACACAGGGTTATAATGTTTCAGCTCTTAGATCCAACAGCATGTTGACAGATATTGGTTATGGCTTGGTGGGAGAGGAGACACAGGGTTATAATGTTTCAGCTCTTAGATCCAACAACATGTTGACAGATATTGGTTATGGCTTGGTGGGAGAGGAGACACAGGGTTATAATGTTTCAGCTCTTAGATCCAACAACATGTTGACAGATATTGGTTATGACTGGTTGGGAGAGGAGACACAGGGTTATAATGTTTCAGCGCTGATATCCAACAACATGTTGACAGATATTGGTTATGGCTGGGTTGGAGAGGAGACACAGGGTTATAATGTTTTAGCTCTTATATCCAACAGCATGTTGACAGATATTGGTTATGGCTTGGTGGGAGAGGAGACACAGGGTTATAATGTTTCAGCTCTTAGATCCAACAACATGTTGACAGATTTTGGTTATGGCTTGGTGGGAGAGGAGACACAGGGTTATAATGTTTCAGCTCTTATATCCAACAACATGTTGACAGATATTGGTTATGGCTTGGTGGGAGAGGAGACACAGGGTTATAATGTTTCAGCTCTTAGATCCAACAGCATGTTGACAGATATTGGTTATGGCTTGGTGGGAGAGGAGACACAGGGTTATAATGTTTCAGCTCTTAGATCCAACAACATGTTGACAGATATTGGTTATGACTGGTTGGGAGAGGAGACACAGGGTTATAATGTTTCAGCGCTGATATCCAACAACATGTTGACAGATATTGGTTATGGCTGGGTTGGAGAGGAGACACAGGGTTATAATGTTTCAGCTCTTATATCCAACAGCATGTTGACAGATATTGGTTATGGCTTGGTGGGAGAGGAGACACAGGGTTATAATGTTTCAGCTCTTAGATCCAACAACATGTTGACAGATTTTGGTTATGGCTTGGTGGGAGAGGAGACACAGGGTTATAATGTTTCAGCTCTTATATCCAACAACATGTTGACAGATATTGGTTATGGCTGGGTGGGAGAGGAGACACAGGGTTATAATGTTTCAGCTCTTAGATCCAACAGCATGTTGACAGATATTGGTTATGGCTTGGTGGGAGAGGAGACACAGGGTTATAATGTTTCAGCTCTTAGATCCAACAACATGTTGACATATATTGGTTATGGCTGGGTGGGAGAGGAGACACAGGGTTATAATGTTTCAGCTCTTAGATCCAACAACATGTTGACAGATATTGGTTATGACTGGTTGGGAGAGGAGACACAGGGTTATAATGTTTCAGCGCTGATATCCAACAACATGTTGACAGATATTGGTTATGGCTGGGTGGGAGAGGAGACACAGGGTTATAATGTTTCAGCTCTTAGATCCAACAGCATGTTGACAGATATTGGTTATGGCTTGGTGGGAGAGGAGACACAGGGTTATAATGTTTCAGCTCTTAGATCCAACAACATGTTGACAGATATTGGTTATGGCTGGGTGTGGGAGAGGAGACACAGGGTTATAATGTTTCAGCTCTTATATCCAACAACATGTTGACAGATATTGGTTATGACTGGGTGGGAGAGGAGACACAGGGTTATAATGTTTCAGCTCTTAGATCCAACAACATGTTGACAGATATTGGTTATGGCTGGGTGGGAGAGGAGACACAGGGTTATAATGTTTCAGCTCTTAGATCCAACAGCATGTTGATGGCTGGAAGGACGTACACAGGGACACGCACATGCAGACACATTGCTCTCAGATCCCACAGTATCTAGATGACTGACTGACTGGTGTGAGAAACCTAGATTGATTCACACGTCACATCTTCTCCATTCTCCCATTCTACCCGGCAACAGGGACCACCTGGTTACCCACCCCTGAAGTGATATACTAACCCTTACTGCTGTTAAACCCAGCCATACATCATGCCCCCCGCCCCCCCGGCTAGTCGAACCTGTCATCAAAACCAGTCTGTTTTTAAACCTACCATAGATCAGACCATCTGTCTGTCTGACCAGTGTCAAAGCCTACCATACATCACACTCATAACCTGACAACCACAAAGGAGCTGGCATAGACGTAGACCAGCCTGTATCTATCTCTATGGTATGGGAGCTGGTCTCAAGTAGAGAAAGTTCTGGAAACCAGGCTCACTCACATTGTCTCTTGAAATCTGTCAGTTTCGGAGATAAAAACAGCTTGTATCTATTTCTGAGACCAACTCGGTGGCCTTGTGGTTAGAGCGTCCTCCCTGAGATTGGAAGGTTGGGAGTTCGATCCCCCGGCCGAGTCATACCAAAGACTGTAGAAATAGAACCCGTTTGGCATTAAGGAGATAGATTGAAGGTAAAGCCCTGCGATAGACTGTCCAGGGGGTGTACAGGGGGCTCCTGCCCTATGAGCCGTTCTGGCTGCTTACTCACTTCAGAAAGAAAAACGCCACGTGTACGTTTAACCATTTATTAGAAAAGATTATAATGCATGTCTAGGCGTTAAGGCTCTGCTCCTTCAGGGTAGCTCACTGCCAGAACCGAGTGTCAGGGTTCTGCTCCTTCAGGGTAGCTCACTGCCAGAACCGAGTGTTAGGGTTCTGCTCCGTCAGGGTAGCTCACTGCCAGAACCAAGTGTAAGGGTTCTGCTCCGTCAGGGTAGCTCACTGCCAGAACCGAGTGTTAGGGTTCTGCTCCGTCAGGGTAGCTCACTGCCAGAACCGAGTGTTAGGGTTCTGCTCCTTCAGGGTAGCTCACTGCCAGAACCGAGTGTAAGGGTTCTGCTCCTTCAGGGTAGCTCACTGCCAGAACCGAGTGTTAGGGTTCTGCTCCTTCAGGGTAGCTCACTGCCAGAACCAAGTGTAAGGGTTCTGCTCCGTCAGGGTAGCTCACTGCCAGAACCGAGTGTTAGGGTTCTGCTCCTTCAGGGTAGCTCACTGCCAGAACCAAGTGTAAGGGTTCTGCTCCGTCAGGGTAGCTCACTGCCAGAACCGAGTGTTAGGGTTCTGCTCCTTCAGGGTAGCTCACTGCCAGAACCAAGTGTAAGGGTTCTGCTCCGTCAGGGTAGCTCACTGCCAGAACCGAGTGTTAGGGTTCTGCTCCAACCAGTATCTTGTCATTGGTTGCCAGCATCAGCGTTGAACAGAGGTTAGCCAGGTTCCACCCGTGCTCAGCATGCAGGTAGCGTAACATGAGAGGACAAGGCAGTGCCAGTTCTTGTTATGACCACTGATGTTCAATTGCTAATTCTTCATCACTGAGTGCATAAGTACTGTTTTACATGTAAGTGTCCATAATACAATATCATTTTAGATATCATGCAAGATTGAAGGGACGGAATATTTAGTGAATTTCAGACTGAAGAACCCATGAAAGCCATCAAACAGACTTGCCTCTAGCAAAGGTTCATGTAACCCAACACCATCGCCTTAAGTGAACTCAAACTTGTGCTACTGAGAGAGGACAGATACTCTTGATATGCATGTTGGTCTCTGCGGTATGGTAGCTGGTCTCAAGTAGAGACAGATCTGTCAACCAGGGGAAAGCGTTATGGCTGCATGTTGGTCTCTGCGGTATGGTAGCTGGTCTCAAGTAGAGACGGATCTGTCAACCAGGGGAAAGCGTTATGGCTGCATGTTGGTCTCTGCGGTATGGTAGCTGGTCTCAAATAGAGACGGATCTGTCAACCAGGGGAAAGCGTTATGGCTGCATGTTGGTCTCTGCGGTATGGTAGCTGGTCTCAGGTAGAGACGGATCTGTCAACCAGGGGAAAGCGTTATGGCTGCATGTTGGTCTCTGCGGTATGGTAGCTGGTCTCAGGTAGAGACGGATCTGTCAACCAGGGGAAACCGTTATGGCACGTTCAGATAGTAATACACTATATTGTGTAGAACAGGGGGATTCAAATATTACCCTACGAGGTCCAGACTACTTCGGGACTTCTGTTCTACCTGATAATTAATTGCACCCACCTGGTGTCCCAGGTCTAAATCAGTCCCTGATTTAGAGGGGAACAATGAAAAATTAAAAAGCAATGGAACTGGCTTGGGGGGCCAGATTTAGAATTTGAGGGCCAGATTTAGAATTTGAGGGCCATACACATTCAGGTAGAGACGTATACTCTATAGAACAGAGGTGTGTCACGATCGTTGAGAGACGGGTCAGACCAAGGTGCAGCGTGAAAAGCGTACATGTTTATTAACTCAATAAACAAAACAAGAAACAACGTAACGCGAAGTCCTCAGGCTAAACACATACAAGCCTAAAACACGGAACAAGATCCCACAACTAAGGTAGGCAAACAGGCTACTTAAGTATGATCCCCAATCAGAGACAACGAGCGACAGCTGGCTCTGATTGGGAATCACAACCGGCCAAACCTAGAAATACACATCTAGATCCTAAACATTGAAATTCTAACATAGATCCTCACGCCCTGACCAAACCAACTAAAGACAACCGGCCTCTCAAGGCCAGGGCGTGACAAGGTGTCAAATTCAATCTGCAAAAAATAGTCCTCTGTCCATCGTTTTGGGAATTTCCGATGCTCCCTGACTGTCTAGCTTTCATTTCGGTGATTATTAACGAGCTTTACACAGTCAACAAACGGTATTAATGTAGCTCCATTATGATTTCCACACAGTTTCCATTTGGTTTTAGTCATTTTAAAGTATATTGAGTTCATTTGACCCCCCCCCACCCAAAAACCTATAAAAAAAGGTTTTGGCCTCCCGAGTGGCGCAGAGGTCTAAGGCACTGCATCGCAGTGCTAGAGGCGTCACTACAGACCCGGGTTTGATCCCGGGCTGTATCACAGCCGGCTATGATCGGGAGTCCCGTAGGGCGGCGCACAATTGGCCCAGCGTCGTCCGGGTTAGGGGAGGGTTTGGCCCAGCGTCGTCCGGGTTAGGGGAGGGTTTGGCCCAGCGTCGTCCGGGTTAGGGGAGGGTTTGGCCCAGCGTCGTCCGGGTTAGGGGAGGGTTTGGCCCAGCGTCGTCCGGGTTAGGGGAGGGTTTGGCCCAGCGTCGTCCGGGTTAGGGGAGGGTTTGGCCCGGGTGGCTTTACTTGGCTCATTGCGCTCTAGCGGCTCCTTGTGGCGGGCCGGGCGCCTGCCGGCTGACCTCGGTCGTCAGGTGAACGGTGTTTCCTCCGACACATTGGTGCGGCTGGATTCCGGGTTAAGCGGGCGGGTGTTAAGAAGAGCGGTTTGGCGGGTCATGTTTTGGAGGATGCATGACTCGACCTTGGGGACTTGCAGCGATGAGACAAGCTCGAAATTGGGGAGAAAAGGGGGGGGGGGGGTAAAAATATATAATGTATTATTATAATAATAATAATAATAATAATAATAATAGGATTGGACCCAACGCGGGCTTGATTGACCCCCCTGGTGTAGAACAAACATGATTAGCTGCTATGTAGACAGAGGAATCCTTTCAGCAATATACAGTGCCATTGGAAATTACTCAGACCCCTTGACCTTTTCCACATTTTGTTATGTTACAGCCTTATTCTAAAATTGATTAAATAAATAAAAATCCTCAGCAATCTACACACAATACCCCATAATGACAAAGTGAAACAGTTTTTTTTTAATTTGTATAAACATTTAAAAAATCTGACCCTTTGCTATGAGATTCGAAATTGAGCTCAGGTGCATCCTGTTTCCATTGATCATCCTTGAGATGTTTCTACAACTTGATTGGAGTCCACCTGTGGTAAATTAAATTGATTGGAAATGATTTGGAAAGGCACACTCCTGTCTATATAAGGTCCTACAGTTGACAGTGCATGTCAGAGCAAAAACCAAGCCATGAGGTCAAAGGAATTGTCCGTAGAGCTCTGAGACAGGATTGTGTCGAGGCACAGGAAGGGTACCAAAACATTTCTGCAGCATTGAAGGTCCCGAGGGAACACAGTGGCCTCCATCATTCTTAAATGGAAGAAGTTTGGAACCACCAAGACTCTTCCTAGAGCTGGCCGCCCGGCCAAACTGAGCAATCAGGGGAGAAGGGCCTTGGTCAGGGAGGTGACCAAGAAACCCGATGGTCACCCTGACAGAGCTCTAGAGTTCCTCTGTGGAGATGGGAGAACCTTTCAGAAGGACAACCATCTCTGCAGCACTCCACCAATTAGGCCTTTATGGTAGAGTGGCCAGACGGAAGCCACTCCTCAGTAAAAGGCACATGCCAGCCCACTTGGAGTTTGCCAAAAGGCACCTAAAGACTCTCAGACCATGAGAAACAAGATTATCTGGTCTGATGAAACCAAGATTGAAGTCTTTGGCCTGAATGCCAAGGGTCACGTCTGGAGGAAACCTGGCACCATCCCTACGGTGAAGCATGGTGGTGGCAGCATCATGCTGTAGGGATGTTTTTCAGCGGCAGGGACTGCGAGACTAGTCAGGATCGAGGCAAAGATGAATGGAGCAAAGTACAGAGAGATCCTTGATGAAAACCTGCTCCAGAGCGCTCAGGACCTCAGACTGGGGCAAAGGTTCACCTTCCAACAGGACAACGACCCTAAGCACACAGCCAACACAATGCAGGAGTGGCTTTGGGACAAGTCTCTGAATGTCCTTGAGTGGCCCAGCCAGAGCCTGGACTTGAATCTGATCGAACATCTCTGGAGAGACCTGAAAATAGCTGTGCAGCAACGCTCCCCATCCAACCTGACAGAGCTTGAGAGGGTCTGCAAAGAAGAATGGGAGAAACTCCCCAAATACAGGTGTGCCAAGCTTGTAGCGTCATACCCAAGAAGACTTGAGTCTGACTTGAACAAAGGTGCTTCAACAAAGTACTGAGAAAAGGGTCTGAATATTTATGTAAATGTGATATTTTTATTTTTTATAAATTAGCACACAAAAAAATGATGAGGGGGAAAAAAACAATTTAATCCATTTTAGAATAAGGCTGTAATGTAACAAAATGTGGAAAAAGTCAAGGGGTATGAATACTTTCTGAAGGCACTGTATATAATATATCTAACCAGACTCTTTTCTGTTTAGACTGCTGCCGCAAACCTGAGTATAATAGGGTAAAGCTGTATCGGCGGCGACGCTGTATGGATAGCATATATTTGTGGTTCTGATGTGAGCTGTAGACCTATCGGTAGTGACAAGGTAATAGTACACTGAGTGGCGCAGTGGTCTAAGGCACTGCATCGCAGTGCTAACTGTGCTACTAGAGATCCTGGTTCGAATCCAGGCTCTGTCGCAGCCGGCCACGACCGGGAGACTCATGGGCGGCGCACAATTGGCCCAGCGTCGTCCAGGGTAGGGGAGGGAATGGCCGGCAGGGATGTAGCTCAGTTGATAGAGCATGGCGTTTGCAACGCCAGGGTTGTGGGTTCGATTCCCACGGGGGGCCAGTATAAAAATAAAAAAAAATAATGTATTCACTAACTGTAAGTCGCTCTGGATAAGAGCGTCTGCTAAATGACGTAAAATGTAAAAAATGTAAAATACATGTTTCTGAATGTGATGTGAAGCTGTGTGTATCGGTAGTGATGCTGTATGGATAGTAGCTGTGTATTTGTGCTTCTGATGTGGTCTGTATGAGTAGTGAATCTATATCAGTAATGATGTTGTATATATCGGTAGTGACTCATCTCCCTCGGTCATCTGACAGCCTCACAGCGCATTTCATCAGCCAAGCTGATCGACTATGGAGGGGAATAAAACCAACAATGACATGCCTCAAATACTTCAGCTTCAGGTCCGACCCGGCTAGATAGAGTATGGCCTAACTCAGATACCTCCTCTCCCTTTAGACACAATGGACCAGAGAACCCCTCAGCTAGCTATTAGGCATTGAATCAATAGAACTGACATTCCTGTTCAAAGCAATATTCACTAGGGGTTGTAATGGCAGAATACCTCAGAACACCACTGAGCCCTGGAGAATCCAGCTCCATGGTCTGAAGGGATGATGTCCATTCTATGAACTGTAGCTCTATACCAGACAGTAGCAGGAGGGTCTGGTCTGTGGTCCCTCTATTTAAAGCAGGTCTCCCACATGGTGATCAGGTTTCAACAGTCAGCTGAGAAATGCCACCAGGAACTAGTTTAGACCTCCTATTTTAGTCCTCTCCCTCCCCCCTCCCTCCCCCTCTCTCCCTCCTCCCCCTCTTTCTCCTCCCTCCCCCCTCATCCCCCCTCCCTCCCTCCCTCCCCTCCCCTCCCCTCCCCTCCCCCCCCCTCCCTCCCCTCTCCCCTCCCCCTCTCTTATCTGTAGGAGTTGACGTCAAAGTTATAATTACTTATAAAGCTATGGCAGTATCTAACTTCATATTTCCAATCTCTTTAGGCTGCTGAGGTGAAGAACAAGGACCTGGAGGATAGGATAGAGGGTCTTCAGGCTGACATGGAGGACAGCCAGTCCAAGCAGGGCAACATGAAGGGAGAGCTGAAGAAGTTCATGGACGTCCTGGATGGGAAGATCGATGAGCTGCATGAGTTCAGGCAGGGCCTGTCCAAACTAGGGGTGGATAACTGA